>NC_056735.1:1075914093-1076151593 GCF_019279795.1 Protopterus annectens
GTACGTTAAGGTAATGTCACACAAAGACCTCATATTAGCAAGCCAAAGAGCATCCTGTGTGTTGCACTTGCTGTGGGTATGGTAAATCCTGCCAACTGTCACATTAGTACAAGATATGTCCCACAGTACACATTTGATAAGGTGGCAACTACAATCTGTGTTGTCTATGTATGTGCAGTATGTAAACATGTGAAGGCCCTGTGACTACCTGCTGCCCCCAATGACCCACATGTATCTAGGCATGAATGCTAACTGCCACCACACACATGTGTAGGTACTGCCTAAGGCTGTGTCAACTGTAAGTAGTGTGCAGTCTGTCATTGAACCACAACCTGCCGTTAACACACTGCAATGGGCCATACAGTGGGTATGGAATCGTGCCATGTTCCTGGCCTCAACCTGTATGCAGACAACAGTGTCATACCATATGGTAAGGACATGGCCCTACTGTTTCCCACATCATCAGCAACCCCATAAACACACACACACTGCAATTACAGACCTGGGTACTCAGCATGCTAACAATGTTGCATTCAGGCAACAAGTAGTGGCAGTGGTGAGAAACGGCTTGTATGTGGTTCACCACATAGTTAAAGGGACTGTATCCAAACCAAAGGTGAACATTACTTCTGCATAGTCCTCAGTCAGTACAACAATACATTAGCAGCATGGCTGGACTGCTATGCACCTATGCAGACATCTGCAGAAACTGTAAAGGCTATGTTAACACCCACAAAGGTTATCCATGGCCTTCAACACCTGTTCCATGCAGACAACTTCTAATCAGTACTGCACCAGTGGTTATCAGTCAGGTTTTCCACAGGTGTCTGTGGCATGCCTAGATTTCAACGTTGTGATCAGCCCTTCAATAGCTGCCCCATATATGAGAGTATAACTCTATGCTCATTACCGGCAAGACAGGCCTGAATCACATATGACACAGCACAAAAATCTGATGGAGAGACAGGTTTGTCAACCAGAGGCTGCTCTGTCTCATGAATGTACTCCCCACACATGCCAACCACTACAATGCCTACAATGCAGACTCTCATCAACTGCTTCAAGGATGAGTGGATGGGAAAAAAGAAAAAAAAATCTGTCCCAGGGGTCCAACCTGTGTCCATCAATGCCATGGCCAACAGATACTGATCGAAGATTGTGTTGGGGAGACCAAGGTCCAGTATTCTAGTAAAATCCTCTGTAACTATGGACCTGTGATCCTAAGGAACACCCAGGTGACATGTATCAGAATTAGCTTGCTGTGTCAAGGGGTATGCAGGCAAGGTTACACTGTCTGTCCCCATTGTTCCTCACACACTGTTCCATGCATACCTTGGCAAAGAAAATGTGTCTGCGTTGCCACCCCGCCATCTTGAGCTTCTGTAATGGCAGCAGCTCACCACGACTTACACACACAGACACCTGGAACAGAAACAGAATAAGGTTTGCGAGACAATGGTCAGTCAGCAGTACTAACAGCAATAAAGCATCATCGCACAAAGGTACTTTCACTTTGATGTGTACACACATGACAATTGGCAGCAGACAGCACCTTACAGGGCATAGCATCACTATACTGCAAAATGCCATTACCTGTACTAGATTCACCCTGTGCATCAAACACATATTAGCATGTCCCTGCATGTATGGTATGGATAACAGGGATGTGGCATAGGCATCATTAGAAGCACAGGGCATAGTGTGGGGTTGCCAAAGGCCTAGGCTTGGCCATACAGTTGACATCTTATGTGTGTATGTGTCTGGAGGGGTGCTAGTCAGCTGGGCCATGAAGAGGAGCTGTGTGTGTCTGTTGGTGACCTGCATGTGACAGTGATGTGTGAGTCTGTCCATGCACACAGTCAGGCCATGTGTTAGCCCTACATGAGGGTATGTTGGACAGCTGTAGAAAGTACAATGCAGAATTTATAGTTCACCATCTCCAGCCATGAACATGGGGACTGGTTCTGCCAGGAGTGGCACTGGCACCACCATGCCCAAGGCCAGATGTGGTACTACTTCCAGATGGCGACTGGTGTCTGATGGCATTGTGTCCCTCACAGGACCACCCAGGACCAAGTGCCCATGGCCTGCCATGTTGTGGTGTGGACGGTACCCTCCCTTCATCAGTGCTGGTAGAACTGCCACTATGGGAGTGTGAGTGTGCATGGCCAAGTGGGCTCTCAGCTGATGTTGTTGCGGACCTACATCCACGTGTCCGACGCCCTACTCCCACCACATGTTCAAGCACAGACATTGCATGTTTAAGGACTGACAATGTCTAACTCTGCCATCTATCCACTACATCAGCAAAATGATGCAAGAAATCACCAATGATGTGGAGAGAGTCATGCATGCCAGGCAGTGTTGCATCCATGATCCTGAGCATCTGTCTGGTGTACCATTCACAATGTGCCTGTGCCTCCATGATGGACCAAAACATGTGTTGGGTGACATGTGCTGTGACACCTCTGGCAGAGGCTGGATGGGCAAAAATCCTCTTTTGAGCATCCCTGTCAATCTGCCTGTGTGGGACCTCACCAGCTCTCTGGGTATGGCTAGTGTGTACAGTCTCAGATGCCATAGTCAGAAAACTACCCTGTTTTATGCCACTACCCTTTGATTGCCCAATATCTGTGGCTTCTGGGGACTGGGTATGTGTGGGCATACTGACCGTGTCTGGGGACATGGGGGTGGATGTGGGATGTCAACCAATGACACAGATTCAGCCCCCAACAACCCCACCTGTGCCTCACAATGGCCACCATCATCATCAGTATCTGATGAGACACTGACATCAGGTTGTGAGGGGGACACACTACAACCCCCATGGTCACCTCTGAGGGGAAGACAACATGACTACTTTAATTCCTGCACTATAATGTTTGACAATCCACATACACACACACACACACACACACACACACACACACACACACACACACACACACACAAACACACTCACACACACACACACATGTGAGGTGCCAGAAAAGCATTATACAGACCAAACCTTCTGACTGATGCCATGCACAACACACAATCAGACCACAACAGACACACTTTGGACAGGCCCTCAACAACATGCAGTGCAGCTATGTCCAGTTAATGTTGCTAGTACTGTACACCTGTGAAATACATGAGAAGATGGAGTATGTGATGGACCTTCACCTAACACAAAGTGCACCCATGTACACAATAGTAATACACCCCTGTATAGCACAGTGGTTACAACTATGCCAAACTATGTGGAAATATGTTACAGCTCCTGCAAATATGCTACTGTGATTATCAATGTGATGCATTGCAGTGAACCCCAACACAAGTGAACATGGAACATATTGCAATGTGATTACACTTAAAAGTTGTGTGCATGGCAAGCTGGGAGCCCTTAACATGCCTAGTGCATAGGTGACCCATAACATGATAGTTCACACTCACTGGCTAAAGGGCGATGTTCCCCAGCCGCTATGGAGTTGTGGGAGAAGTTGTCAGCACACACACATATGGAAATGGTACAGGATAATATGTGCATTTATCAACATGTACAGTACAAGCTGTGATACCACCCAGATTGCTGACATTCACAATATGTGTGCACATGTGTGCATTACAAAACCCCAACCACAGATGCAGATTGACCTGACATATGCATACAGGTATGCAGAGGCTATCACTATGAATGCTACAGTATTAACATGATGACCACTGGTGGCTTACCTGGATGCTCCTCAGCTGTGGACTCTGTGCCATCCACCTCCACAACATATGTGCTGATGCTTTCCTGTGAGCGGGTGGCTGCCACCTGGTTTGCCAGGAACTCCTCTGTGGCTGAGAGAGGTGGTTGTGTAGCAGATTCTCCACCTGTGCCAGCATGGTTCCTGGCCGCAGCTGCAGCCCTTTGCCATGCATGGTGTATGAGATCAGTGTCACGGTGTCAGACCTGTTCATAGCTCCTGTCTCGGTGGCACACATTACTGACTGTTGCTACCAGTTCTGCCAGCAGGGCAGTGCATTGTTGCAGGTTTTGGTGGCTCCTTCCCAACAGTACCCAGTAATGGAGTTTCAGGGAATTGATGATTGTGGTGTCTCTGTGTCTTGAGAAGGGGGTTGTGTCTTCTGTACATCCCACCAGAAAGACATGAACAGGGGAATACATCACAGGACTGCATTCACTGCTCACCATTATGTACAGACCCTGCACATCCACTATTGCCAACACTATCCACTGCTAACCCCCACATCATACCCCCACCATCTACCAGTACAGTACATCTGTGGGTATCGGCAACATACTGGAATTACAGCATGCATTGTCCCCCCCAATCCTGATGTTTCATGCTAGTTGCTGCATGTGCTATTAGGTGTTTCTCTGCATGCAGTTGTTGCACCTATTACTGCTTGGTCATAAGCTGTCTACATGGCCTGCTGTGGTGTCAGAATCCTATTGTATTAGTAATCCCCTGGTCTGTAGGCCCACCCCTCAGGTCTCCTGGCCTTCCCCCATCAGATTCTGGAGTATATAGCTGGACAATGTCCTACAGTTTACCCAGACAGTGTGGCTGATATTGGTGTCCTGGCACCACATAGCACCTGCCTCATGTACCTGGATGAGCAGCCATCTACAAACACCACCAAGGAACACACTGTGTGAGAGGTGGAATTACTGTAGGAACCTACAGTCCATGCTCTCTGCCTGTCAGTGCTGCATATCTGTCCCCAAACAGGTTGTTAACACAATCAATACACCTCACACACCTACATAACACACACAAACATCTGCAGTGGTCCTCAACATACACATCCACAAACAAAGGGAATCCCGGAGGCAAAGACATACACGAATGCCACAGCCATAAACAGCACATAACACATATGGTCACACACCTGTGTCCCACAACCACACAGGCATCAGCCCATGTCAAACATGTTGCACATAGGGAACTCTGCTGGAGACACACTGGTATGGTTCTGACCTGGCTGTGTATGGAGATGGTCACAGTTACTTTTGTGTCAGATGAGAGACACCACTATACTGCATACACACTGCTGTCTCTCATCAACAGATACTGCCATGGGTCTGTCACAGTACATGTTGGTGTGCCTGATCTGACCTGAAATATATGTCCCTGGACTATATGCAGTGAAACATGAGCATGCACACAGGTTATGTGTCCCATGCGGGTATGTCCGTAGCCTTATGCAGCATTATGCTGTCACCCAGACAGATGCCACAATGCAATCAGGGAATGATTGCCCTTAACATTTCCACATTTCTCCTGTGATATTCCATGGGTTCCAATACCTGTGAGTCAGGGGTGATGTGTTAAACAGACCATGATGTTCTGTGAGAGGTGGCTTCCATCTGTCTTCACAGGTCTTCATGTGCCTGGCAGTGGTTCCCGCCAGCCCCATAGTGACTCCATGAGTAACATTTGTGAAGTTATCACTACCAACATACAAATGTAAGTGCAGCACACATTGAAGCCCATGCTGCTAAACATTAAAGGTATAGACATGACTTTGCCCTCATTGCAAACATTCCTTACTCTGGGAACTGCAGACATCTGTGCAGTCACACAGACCACGGTTCAAAGGTGCAGACAGCATCCCAGCCTTACATTGTCAATCATCCTAGCATATATGCAGAAGCCAAAGTGTAGCTGGTAATGCCATGGGAAATGTGGTTTATGTATATATGAGATACATACACACCTCCATGCTGTATATTCAGTAATATGCACAAAGGATACTGCATGGGCAGTTTACCATTGCCATGATGCTTAACTAGGAGTCCAGCCCATACTGTGGACACCTGCAAACCCCATCTCTGATCTCAGAAGTGAGCGAGCTCCCCAGGATCAAATGCCATGACTTTTAGAGATCAATCCCAATGTAGAATGAGGTTTTCCCACCAATTGCATTTTGTACCCTGATGTTTTGCTGAAAAATTCCAGTTATTGCACACTTGTTGGGTGTGTGCACAGTGTTTGAAAATGTTGAGCAATGCTTACCATCGGCAAACATAGTGCTCAGGAGTGTGCAATGGTGAGCAACATCGGCTAGCAATGCAGTTTCAGGTTTATTGGATGTACAGGTCTTTTTGTATGTGTTTGAGGCAAAAGTGAAGCCCATGTCAGTCCACATAGCAGCAATGCACTGCCAAGGGATTAGTTGCATGACATCCCCTATTTTACTATTTTTTGATCCATGTTCTCTGCTTGCAGTGTTTGTGCTATGTGGTGCATTGTGCAAGCAGTGGCCAAAAAATTTAAATGAAGAAAACTAAAGAAAGAAAAGCAAATGCCATGCTGTCATACATTCCTAAGATCTGAATATCATGGCATGACATTTGATGTGCACCATAGATTTGGACTGGAAAATCCTGTTAGAGATATGTCAGAAAGTAATTATACACATTGCAGTTTCTTATTTCACAACCCTTACAGGAGATAAAGTTCTGACATATCGATGCTATCAAATGTCGAATTTTCCAAGGCCAATATAAGTTAAAGGTACAATGAGCAGCTAAACACCACAAATACAGGTACACTAAGCAATAAGTTAACTATGCACCCTAAGCATAAGACACCAAGCTTTTGTTTCCCTGAATCCAAAACAGAAAACAGGGATATGGCACACTTATCATCACTTGAACAGGGTGTTGTGTGGTGGTCATTACAGAAGAAAGTTCCAAAGGATGATACACATTGCAGTTTCTGAATTCACAATCCTTACAACAGCATTCACTATAAAGTTGTGACATTTGGATGCTCACAACTCTTTACATTTCCAAGGCCAGTCTAAGTCACATGTACAATAAACAGTTCTCCAACACAAATGCAGATATAGTAACCACTATGCTAGCTATGTACTCTGAGCATCAGCCACAATTTTGTATCCCTGAATCAGAAAGGTAGAACATAGGAATATGTTACAGTTATCATCACTTGCACAGGGTGTTGTGGGGGGAGGGAGGGTCAGGAAGCCTAGGCTGTCACAAAAGGTCAGTGAGTATGTGTGAGTAAGAAGGCAGACATTTAGACAAAACAAAACATGGACAGACAGAGAAAATGAATAACTGTTTTTGTGTGTGTGTGTGTGTGTGTGTGTGTGTGTGTGTGTGTGTGTGTGTGTCTGTCTGTAGGGGTCCTACAGGTGAAATTAATATGTGTGTGCATGAATGGAGCCATGCTGAGTGCTAGTTCTACATCTTGCTGTGTTGGACAGTTGTGAGCCATGTATGGTAGAAGTGACAGTTCACAGTTGTTGTTCTTGACCATGAGATCTGGCTCTACCAGGAGTTGCACTGGCACATCTAAAGTCAAAGTCAAAGACAAAGTAAACTTTATTGCCATTCAGAAATCACATAAGTGCAAAAACTGAACAAAATTCTGTGTCTTCAGACTCAATGTGCAGACAATATATAAACTATTTTCACAGACATTTACACATATAACACCTAGCTATTACATCACAGACATGCAGGTAGACAGACTAATATTGTACATAATTATAAAAACCCAAGGTCAGATGCAGTTCTGTTACCTGAACATTACTGATGTCTAGTGGATGAGCTTCCTTCACAGCAATGCCCAGAACCATGCCCCATGGCCTGCCATGTCTAGATGTGGACAGCACACTCACTGACAGAGCAGTGGAAGTGCTGCCACAATGGGAGCATGATCGGCATGGCCACATTGGTTGACAGCAGATGATGCGACTGACCTGTGCCCATGAGGATGCTGGTCCCCTCCGAGCAGACATTCCATCACAGACACTGCTCATTCCATGACAGACACCTCTCAGTCCATCACAGACATCCCTTGTTCCAATGTGTCATTCATCCAATCCAGTGAATCAACAACATGGTGGAAACAGTCACACATATCAGACTGTGCCACATCCACAACCATGAGTGTTTGTCTGGAGCACCTATGGGAATGTGGTTGTGCCTTAATGATGGCCCTAAACATATATTGAGTGGCATGGAAAAGGACACCTGCAACAGGTGGAGGAAGGACAGCAGGCCCCCTCCGAGCACCCCTATAAACCCTTCTGCATGGCACCTCACCCACACTTTGGCTATGGCCAGAAACAACACTGAAGCTGCAGTAGCCACACTTCCCTGATCAATGTCTTCATCCTACATCTGTCCAAGATGTATGGTCTCAGTGGACTAGGTAGACATAGGTATATTGACTGTGTCCAATGTAAATGCAAGAGATGGCTATATGTCAACCTCTGTGTCAGAATCAACCTCTGCACCCCTGACCGTGCCTCTGTTTGGCCACCATCATCAGACTCTGCTGCTACACTGACATCAGGTGGCACAGGGCCCACTGTTCCACTGTGAGAATCATCTGTGATAAAAACAAGACACACAGGAATACATTAATACCAGCACTACTGTAGTGCAATATATGCTAACAAAGTGACACTGCTGCCACTATTACAGACAGTCCAGCGATACACGCAACACACTTGTGATCAAACTTACACACTGCAATATTTGTTTAAATTGATCAGTACTGAGATCAAACTATTTGACTTACCAGCTGCAGAAGGCAAGCTTTCCTGGAAGCCTGATGGTCCCAAAAGAAGTCAAGCAAGAGGTAAAGGCAGCATCATCACAATCAGCTGTAACACAGAGGGTAATACATTTGCCCCTTTATAGCAGCAGTAAATTAAACAAAAACATAGCTGACAACTTCAAGCTAAGTTTATAACAGTAGTAATCTTCAATCCCCCCCCAACCAAATAAGTACATATGACACAGAATTAACTTATTCATTTAAATTCATTAAATATACAACAGTATTCAACAGTTCAGATAACAAGGCCTACCTGGAAACTCTTTTTGGAATGTGGTTGGTATATCCAACATGCTGGCTCCCACATCAAGCACATTGTTGACTTTAGTTTCCTGTGAACCTTGTGTGGTCCTTATGTCAGCTAGGAACTGCTGATTGGGGTCAGTGGTGGTTCCCTAGCAGGGCCCCCACCTGTAACCAAAATTTCACGGCCTAATGCAGCTGCTCTTCTTCTTCCTGCAGTGGTGATCATATCAGTGACACTGTGGTGCACCTGTTCATAGGTTCTGCCATGGCTGCCCACGGCATTCTCATTGGCAACAATTTGTTGTCATATTATGAGCCTACAGCCAATATATTGCCTTCCCCTTTGCAGGAGGAAGGCACCATGTTGCCAAAAACAGCAATTATTGCATTTTTCGGCATCTGTAAAGGGTCTTATTCACTGATTTATATGTCTTGATACAATGACTGCAAATGGCCTAAATGAAAACAGACATATAATACACATAAGTATCACATAACTACAACATATTGTTTACATATACAACTGAAAAGGTAGCCAGTCAGTGTTACCCACTGGTGAAACAGAATGCAATCTAGAGATGTGAAATACTAACAGGCAGGATGCAAAATAAGTAGATTAACAAGAGCAAGATATCCTTGTCAGTGCCATTATAATAACTCACCTCAGCTCCTACCCCCACAAAACAGGCAAATGACCCCTTTGGCTAACAAAACATCTTTGAAATGCTACAAGTGCTGTCAAAGTACCTGTCCCCGAAACATTTCTACATATTGGCACACAGCAGTCATTTTCATTTATTTTAATGTCTTGCCAGTTATGTCTACATCTGAAATGGCTGGACAAACATGGCCACAACATCAGTGCACTTCTAAGTAATGCATACAGATACTAGTGTAAAAGCCTGTGCTTCATATTATTGTTAAATGCATTCCAGCATATGCAGTATGTAAGTGACAAAATGGAACAATACCTTGTGAGAATGAATATTCTTCTATAGAGATATCATGAAGGAAATGCTTTTCTCAACATTCCAAACATATAGAACTAACATCAGCTTGTCTAGCTACAGGGTTGCCTTTTTATATGGTGTACATTATTAATGGACTGCAGGTGTGCATAGGGGAAAATCACAATAGCACTGCAGGTTGCTTTACTTCCACTAGGTATGTCAGTTTAGATATAGAAAGTGTTACATGTAAGGTTGGAAATGTAAATAAGCAGCACACAATTCACAGGCTATGTCCCTTAACATCTAAGCTGGTCTTCACTTCTTGACAGCTGCATATTATATGATTTTCAATTCATATTCTTACACATTTTAAGAATAATTGTATAGAATGTGTTAAATAGTGCATGTCTCAAAGTACTGTGGCACGGACTGCCATGCATGACTGGCTCCACTGTGTTGCCCATTCACACCACTGGATGAATTAGACATGGAAATAAGGAGTGTCTGTGATGGACTGAGTGGTGTCTGTTATGGAATGGGTAGTGTCTGTGATGGAATATCTATTGGGAAGGCAATATCATCCTCATGGGCATAAGTCAGCCACATTATCTGCTGTCAGCCAATGTGGCCATATCTGATCACTGTCAAAGTGTGCTGTCCACACACAGACATGGCAAGCTATGAAGGTCATGGTTGTAGATGTCTCCATGAATGGAGCTAGTCCAGCAGACATCAGTCATGTTTAGGTAGCAGTACTGCATCTGACCATGGTCCTGGATGTTAACGTGCCAGTGCAACTCCTTTCAGAGTCAGTTTTTCTGGTTGGGGATGCCAACGATTAACTGTTACCTCTGCCATACACAGATCACAACTGTCTGACAGACCAAGGCATAGAGTGAGCACAGAGCTTGGCTGTGGTCATGCAGACACTCACACAACTATTTCTCCTGGAGAAGTCCTACAGATACACACACCACAGTTACTCACGTAGTCTCACTGGCTGTTTGTTGCTTTATACATACATCTGCCTTCTTCTCTTTCTTACTCACACACACTCACTGACCTTGTGTGTCAGCCTAGGATTCCTGCCCCCCCCCCCAACAACATCATCTGCAAGTAATGATAACTGTATCATATCCTTGTTTTCTATCTTTTGAATTCAAGGATACAAAACACCTTCTGTCTGATGCTCACTGTGCATAGGTAAGGTATTGCTTAGTATATCTGCATTTGTGTTGCTGAAGTGGTCATTGTACCTTGAACTCATATTCTGCTTGAAAAGTCCAACAGTTTATACATCAAAACATCACACCCTTATACTGATTTCACCTCTGAAGGTTGTGAAGTAAGAAAATGCAATGTATATCATTAACTTCTAACTTCTGTCTTTAAGGATTTCCCAGTACAAACATATGGTGCACATTATAAGTCATGCCATTATATTCAGATATTAGAATTGTATGACAGCACTGTAGTGAAACCTGGTCAGAACAGTAAAACAGTATAATGATTTCCTTTGCATTATCCTCATCAGACACTTGCAGTAGCTGAACAGACCACAGGCCTTTCTCATCAACATAACACAGAAGCTGCAAACCATACCATGATACATGTGGATAGATTAAGAGCCTTGTCAATGTAATCTGTGTGTTATTGGAAAAGGTCATATCTGCCTGGCCTCCAGCTGACTGTCTAACCATGGCCTGTTGAGATTACTGAAGATCAAAACTTATCATATAATTGATGGCATCAGCAGAGTCTGCTGAGGCCAGAATAGGTTTCCCACATGCTGGTGTAAAAAGATCTCTGTAATGTCAAGCAACAGCTAACAGACACACACACTCAACTACAGTGAAAACAGAACCCCTACGTATCCAAATACAGAGACTACAGAACACAGTATTTTTCGCAAACAACACAGCTCAACTATGACTTGGCTTGTGTCAGACAACAGTATATAGCTGATTACATCAGCAGTATCGGTTAAAGACAATAAAAGTGCTCCACATGCTGGTGTAAAAGGTTGTCAGTAATGTCAAGCAACAGATATCAGACACACACACACACACACACACACACACACACACACACACACACACACACACACACATGACTGCAGTGAGAATACTGTAGTTAACACAAGCAAAAAATGTACAAGTCTTACTTTTACAGGAGTGCAGGTAAACTTATAGTAGATGACATCAGCAGGCCATGTGGGAGACAATAGGTTGGGAGGGCTGGTTGAAATACATGTGTAGGCTTGTGCAAGCATCAATCCATGCCCTTGGAGAAGTAACTATAGGATACAAAGTCTACTCTGCTGACTAGACACACACACATACAAACACACACTCACACACACACACACACACACACACACACACACACACACACACACACACACACACACACACACACACACGCACACACGCACACACACTTACTTGACTGCAGTAAGAACTGAATGTCTACCTAAGTGCACATACTACAGAACACAGTACTTAACACAGGTTCCATGACACAAATCTGACTTTTACAGGAGTGCAGGTGAACTTATAGTAGATGACATCAGCAGGTCATGTGGGAGACAGAAAGTTGGTAGGGCTGCATGAAATGGATGTGTAAGCTTGTGCAAGCATCAAAATACTGGCAACCCATGGCCTTGGAGAAGTAACTGCAGGATACCACATTTAATCTGCTGACTAGATACAGACACACACAGTTGACTGCAGTGAGAGTAGAAGCCCTACCTATCTAGGTGCACAGAGTACACAGCACAGTGCTTAATACAAGCACTATGGCACAAATCTGACTTTTACAGGAGTGTAGGTGAACTTATAGTAGATTACACCATCAGGCCATGTGGTAGATAATAGATCGAGTGAGCTGAATGAAATGGATGTGAAGGCTTGTGCAAGTATCAAAATATTGGCAATCCATGCCCTTGGAGAAGTAACTGTAGGATACCACTTTTACTCTGCTGACTAGACCACACACACACAATCAGTTGACTGTAGTGAGAAAATTGTAGAAAAGTTCCAAGGTAACACCAAAGGCACAACTCCAAGAATTCTTATCGAAAAACCTTTATTGAGGCAGACCTGCATAAAAAGTAAGCGCTTTCACGTCCAACTGACGCTTCTTCAGACTTCAATACTTAATGAATGAATAAAGGCGCTTATATACAATTCCAAAGCTCAATAATTTCAACAATTAATCAATTAAAACAATGAGAGCTTAAAGTGCTAGTGCCTAAAGAAAATCTATATGCATTTGAATATGTGTATATATTTATATAAAAAACCAATCATTCACAAAACTCATGTAAAATATTATATGAGACATAGTAGAAACACATTAAAACTCCATAATAAATATATAAATAAAAACTCATAACGATTGATGTGCTAATGTTTAAAAGCCTTGGCTGCTAGGAAGGGTCTAAGTGTAATTCTATCATTCAGGCCATATATATGTGCCTGAAGTCTAAGGATCCACCTGATCTCTGCTTCTTCTGTGTGGTTCTTTACATTTCCTAGTCTACTATCTACTATTATTAATTCTAGAACCTTAAACTTAAAGTGATGTGTGGACCCTTCATCCATCACGTGTTTAGCTAAAGCATTCGTGGGATCTTCTCTATTAATAGCATATAAATGCTCCCTTATGCGCTCACGTAGGGTGCGATTGGTTTTCCCTACATAATATTTTGTGCACAACTGACACTGGGCTAAATATACTAAATTTTTGGACCTACAATCAGTATAATTTTTGAATGTATATGTTTTATTAGTAATAGGATGGAGAAAGGTGGTGTCCGTATTTATAAATCTACATTGGTTGCATTTACGACAAGGGAAAGTGCCTTCCCTTTGTGAGAGTGGATGTTCAATTTTAGTTTTTTCATAGCAAAGTAGTCTTTTCAAAGATTTCAAATTCTTATATGCTATATTAGGTCTCTGTTCAACCAGTGTCCTGATTTTCTCATCCATAGTAAGAATCTTCCAATTGTTTTCTATAATCTTTCTTATTTGATTGTTCCTATTTGTATAGGGTATTATAAGTCTGTTCTTGGAGATTTTTGGTTCTTTCTTATTCTTGTCAATAGTATTAGATTTATTATAATACGGACAACCTTTGTCTTTCCTTTTATTGCTTGCCTCAATGATGGTGTTATGCACTAATTGTTCATTATAACCTCTTTGTATAAAATTATTCTCTATCATTGCCTTTTGTTCATTGAATGCTGTATCGTCTGTAGTAAGCTTGGAAACTCTTAGAGTTTGATTCATTACTACATTTTTATGCACATGTCGAGGATGCATACTAGTTCTATGGAGTAAATTATTCCTCCAACAAGGCTTCCTATATATACATGTGTTTACACCATTGGGTCCCTTTGTTAACAATACATCAAGGAACTGTATTTTCTCAAGAGAGTATGCACTCTCAAATTCTAGAAAATGAGTAGTACCATTTATGTATTGTATAAATTCATTTAACATGGTTGCTGTTCCTCTCCATAGTAAAAAAACATCATCAACAAAACGGCAATAGTGTATTAGATGTTCATTAAAAATTAAATTGTTCATTACATACGCTTCTTCCCAATATGCCAACACTAGGTTGGCATATGAGTTCGCGCAAGGTGTTCCCATCGCTACACCCTTTTGTTGAAGATAGTAATTGTTGTTATAAACCATAACATTATTTTCTAACACAATTTCTAGTAAAGACGTCCACATTATGATTTTGCTATTGTTAACACCATGGTTTAAGAGAAATAATCTCAAAAATTCAATCCCAGTGCTATTTGGGATTGATGTAAATAGAGATTTTACATCTAAGGTGACAAAAAGGTCATCCTTTGTAATTCGATATTTCTCATTACATCTTGCAAAGCCTTCAATAAATTGTTGCGTGTCTCTTAGAATGTGTTTGGTGTTATTGACTATGGGTTTAAACTGTTTATCTAAATAAATTGAGAGAGACTCAGTCAGCCACCCTTTGCTTGAAACAATAGGTCTTAATGGTGGGTTATCCAGCTCTTTGTGTATTTTAGGGAGACCCCTGAACATTGGTACTAATGGGTTTTCAACAAGAAAATACCTGTACAAATTCATGTCAATAACATTAGTAAGCAATAGATCATATAACTGTGCGTGCACATTTTTAATTAACTTATTTAGTGAAACAGCATTTAATTTTGTATAGGTGTCAATTTCTGCAAGCATAGAAGACACTTTCATATCATACATATCCTTGTCCATTACAACTATTGCTCCCCCCTTGTCAGCTTGCCTAATAACTATATTATTATTGCTTTGTAGGCTTAAAATGGCTGCCTTCTCTTTAACAGTTATGTTGTAAAAATCAGGTTTCCCTATATTATTATTGTAAAATTCCATTAAATCAAATTCACAAGCTCGTTCAAATAATTCCAACAGTGGATGTTGTACAGGAATAAACGTGGAAGGTTTCCTAAACATATTAATATTGCTGGCATTATCAAAATTTGCATTTTTATCATTATACAACATTTTTAACGCTATACTCCTAGTGAACATTTTTATATCCACTATAAACTCTGTAACATCAGTAAAAGAAGCGTCAGTTGGACGTGAAAGCGCTTACTTTTTATGCAGGTCTGCCTCAATAAAGGTTTTTCGATAAGAATTCTTGGAGTTGTGCCTTTGGTGTTACCTTGGAACTTTTCTACAATTTTGTTACTTGGAGGTTTGTTGACTTTGCTGTTCCAGGGTACTTTACCCAGTACAGGTGACTTTCTTTTTGCATTTCGTTATTTGATTCGTTTGAGTCTCCTGCTGGGACATGGCTACCGAGGGAAATATTGACTGTGATTCAAATATTCCAATAAGTAACAATAAGTTTAACCTACAGAGTTTACTGGAATTGAAAGCAAATCCGTTACTCAAGTTAACGGCTACGGATTTAAACAATCCAGAAGCTGTGAACATGGATCGCAAACATGACATTGATATCATTGTTATCACTAGACGTTTAGAAAACAAACTGCAGAAAATAAAGAGTATTCAGTGGCAGAAATCGCACATGGAAGCGTGCAAAAGCTTCCGATTGATACCCAGAGGACTTAGGGTCCTAAAAATGCCCACGTTTGGGGACTCTAATCCAGCCCTGCTCTCCAAATGGCAAAAGTTAAACCTAGAAACAAGTTTTGGTTATATAAATATCTTAATTGAACATTACAATATGTTATTATTAACTTTGTCCAAAGAAATCTCAGAGTTAGAAAAAGAACTTCTGGGTTTGCTAAATGAACGAGAACTGGGTATGTTATATGACGATTTAAACATCATGATTCGTTCAATAGATCAAAAATTGATCCAGGACAAAAAGAGAAAACTTGAGAGAGACTATGTAGACTTTAAAAAGAGTCAAGTTTTCTCATGGCCGAGAGAAAAAGATAATAAATCTGCTACTTTTAGGAGAAATAGTATTTCTGCTAAACCGCATACCAATGGAGCTGACGTACAAGGCCACGCCCCTTCAGTGATGATTGCCAGCGAGTCACCTCCCACAGCTAACATCGGGTCCACTTCTGATGAGACTCAACGACCTACGGGCGCATCCCTGATGACAGCTCCTGGAGCCAACAACAAGCGGCAGGTTACGGTGGAAGCGATGGTTCATTTAAACAACATTTCTGAGTTTCCAGTACCCACGATCATCGATCAGGAAAGTATTAGTCCTAAATTGGGAAATAAGAGGAAGTCGCCAGCTGTGAGTTCAGCGGCTGATATTATCACCAGAGAAGATGAAGAAAACGACGTTTTTTTATCACGCACAGATTTTCCATGTTTTCCCCTTCCATTCAAGCCTATAGAGACAAGAACATGGACATTAAACAACAACTACAAGAAAAGGAAGGGAACAGAAGAAATCTACGAAAATCAGAGAAAAGCTCTGAGGTCAGTACACAGGATTTAGTCGTGAACATTTCTAAATATAAACTTAATGATCATGAGTTATCTGTCCTTAACAAAGGACTTAGTTTCATTCCATCTGTTTTTACTGATGTTACAGAGTTTATAGTGGATATAAAAATGTTCACTAGGAGTATAGCGTTAAAAATGTTGTATAATGATAAAAATGCAAATTTTGATAATGCCAGCAATATTAATATGTTTAGGAAACCTTCCACGTTTATTCCTGTACAACATCCACTGTTGGAATTATTTGAACGAGCTTGTGAATTTGATTTAATGGAATTTTACAATAATAATATAGGGAAACCTGATTTTTACAACATAACTGTTAAAGAGAAGGCAGCCATTTTAAGCCTACAAAGCAATAATAATATAGTTATTAGGCAAGCTGACAAGGGGGGAGCAATAGTTGTAATGGACAAGGATATGTATGATATGAAAGTGTCTTCTATGCTTGCAGAAATTGACACCTATACAAAATTAAATGCTGTTTCACTAAATAAGTTAATTAAAAATGCGCACGCACAGTTATATGATCTATTGCTTACTAATGTTATTGACATGAATTTGTACAGGTATTTTCTTGTTGAAAACCCATTAGTACCAATGTTCAGGGGTCTCCCTAAAATACACAAAGAGCTGGATAACCCACCATTAAGACCTATTGTTTCAAGCAAAGGGTGGCTGACTGAGTCTCTCTCAATTTATTTAGATAAACAGTTTAAACCCATAGTCAATAACACCAAACACATTCTAAGAGACACGCAACAATTTATTGAAGGCTTTGCAAGATGTAATGAGAAATATCGAATTACAAAGGATGACCTTTTTGTCACCTTAGATGTAAAATCTCTATTTACATCAATCCCAAATAGCACTGGGATTGAATTTTTGAGATTATTTCTCTTAAACCATGGTGTTAACAATAGCAAAATCATAATGTGGACGTCTTTACTAGAAATTGTGTTAGAAAATAATGTTATGGTTTATAACAACAATTACTATCTTCAACAAAAGGGTGTAGCGATGGGAACACCTTGCGCGAACTCATATGCCAACCTAGTGTTGGCATATTGGGAAGAAGCGTATGTAATGAACAATTTAATTTTTAATGAACATCTAATACACTATTGCCGTTTTGTTGATGATGTTTTTTTACTATGGAGAGGAACAGCAACCATGTTAAATGAATTTATACAATACATAAATGGTACTACTCATTTTCTAGAATTTGAGAGTGCATACTCTCTTGAGAAAATACAGTTCCTTGATGTATTGTTAACAAAGGACCCAATGGTGTAAACACATGTATATATAGGAAGCCTTGTTGGAGGAATAATTTACTCCATAGAACTAGTATGCATCCTCGACATGTGCATAAAATGTAGTAATGAATCAAACTCTAAGAGTTTCCAAGCTTACTACAGACGATACAGCATTCAATGAACAAAAGGCAATGATAGAGAATAATTTTATACAAAGAGGTTATAATGAACAATTAGTGCATAACACCATCATTGAGGCAAGCAATAAAAGGAAAGACAAAGGTTGTCCGTATTATAATAAATCTAATACTATTGACAAGAATAAGAAAGAACCAAAAATCTCCAAGAACAGACTTATAATACCCTATACAAATAGGAACAATCAAATAAGAAAGATTATAGAAAACAATTGGAAGATTCTTACTATGGATGAGAAAATCAGGACACTGGTTGAACAGAGACCTAATATAGCATATAAGAATTTGAAATCTTTGAAAAGACTACTTTGCTATGAAAAAACTAAAATTGAACATCCACTCTCACAAAGGGAAGGCACTTTCCCTTGTCGTAAATGCAACCAATGTAGATTTATAAATACGGACACCACCTTTCTCCATCCTATTACTAATAAAACATATACATTCAAAAATTATACTGATTGTAGGTCCAAAAATTTAGTATATTTAGCCCAGTGTCAGTTGTGCACAAAATATTATGTAGGGAAAACCAATCGCACCCTACGTGAGCGCATAAGGGAGCATTTATATGCTATTAATAGAGAAGATCCCACGAATGCTTTAGCTAAACACGTGATGGATGAAGGGTCCACACATCACTTTAAGTTTAAGGTTCTAGAATTAATAATAGTAGATAGTAGACTAGGAAATGTAAAGAACCACACAGAAGAAGCAGAGATCAGGTGGATCCTTAGACTTCAGGCACATATATATGGCCTGAATGATAGAATTACACTTAGACCCTTCCTAGCAGCCAAGGCTTTTAAACATTAGCACATCAATCGTTATGAGTTTTTATTTATATATTTATTATGGAGTTTTTAATGTGTTTCTACTATGTCTCATATAATATTTTACATGAGTTTTGTGAATGATTGGTTTTTTATATAAATATATACACATATTCAAATGCATATAGATTTTCTTTAGGCACTAGCACTTTAAGCTCTCATTGTTTTAATTGATTAATTGTTGAAATTATTGAGCTTTGGAATTGTATATAAGCGCCTTTATTCATTCATTAAGTATTGAAGTCTGAAGAAGCGTCAGTTGGACGTGAAAGCGCTTACTTTTTATGCAGGTCTGCCTCAATAAAGGTTTTTCGATAAGAATTCTTGGAGTTGTGCCTTTGGTGTTACCTTGGAACTTTTCTACAATTTTGTTACTTGGAGGTTTGTTGACTTTGCTGTTCCAGGGTACTTTACCCAGTACAGGTGACTTTCTTTTTGCATGACTGTAGTGAGAACTGAACCCCTACCTATCTAAGTTTATGGACTACAGAACACAGTACTTAATGCAAGTGCCATGACACAAGTCTGATTGATACAAGAGTGCAAGAGTGCAGGTGCACTTAAAGTAGATGACATTAGCAGGCCATGCACAGTAACTTGGGAAGCCTGCCTAGGCACATAGCGTCATAGCATTATATGAGGCTAGTAGCCTAATAACACTAATAGCACTAGGCTGTTTAGAAGCCTAGCTGTGTAGCAACACAAGTACCCTTATTGAGCATAGTTGGATGTTTGAGTTTAGCAGATCGAGGTTCTGAGCACCAACTGGCCCTGTCTATGTAGGAGAGTACAATATTATAGATTACACTTTGCAGTGTGGTTGATACATGTGTGGAAAAAGTACTGATTTCCCAGTGCTGTAGTGCTTGGTGGTGTGTGTGGGGCCAGCACATAAATGTATTGCAAATATATGATGTATAGTTAGATTGGGCCCTTGGTGTGTAGTATAGGTTCATAGGTACAAAGGTTTGTACTAGGCTATTGGCCCTAGGGCCTATGCAAGCCTAGCCATAACAATTTCCTGGATATTTCTTCCCACAATATTTACTTCCCTGGACTCCTGTCTAGCAGGGTGACTGACATGATTCCCGGGGTGAATTTCCTATCTCCCATCCAATCATCAAGGTTCCTTTTGAAGAGGGCCAATGAGGTGCTCTGCTTGACATATATGGGCAGTCTATTCCAGAGTATGGGGAGTCCCTGGTCAGGAACCTATCCGTCCAGCATGTTTTGTTCATTGTGATGACAAGGTTTAGATCCCTGGTGCATGTGGCTCTGAGGGATTTCTTTAAGTGGAACATGTCCAACAGCTCAGGGTTTGACATGGCCTTGTATTTTATGCAGAGATCGCCTCTGAGTAGACAATATGCCACAGAGTATAGCTGGAGTTTTTTTAGACAATCAACATATAGCATCTGCTTTAGGCCTGTGATTCTTTTAGTGAGGTATTTCTGTGGCCTTTCCAGCTGTTGCAGATGTCTTGTGAGGTACATACCAAATGGGGCATTATACTCTATAATGGATCTAATGAGGGATGAGTACAATGGGACAATGACCTCCTTTTTTCTGGATGAAAAGCCTTTAGTGATGAGGTGTGCTGCATAGAAGGATTTCCTGACTGTTGTGGTGATGTGGTTATCAAAAGTGAGACCACTTTCCACCTGTGTCCCTGAGTCTCTCATCACACTTTTGATGTTTAGTGTCCTGCCACTTATGTGGTAATTCATGGGTACATGTTTTTCCAAAGGGGATAACTATACATTTCTTGTCATTAAGCTTGAGCCCATGGCTCTGGCACCAGGCATCTGTTTCTGTAAGGCCCTTTTGTAGAATACTCACATCATTTGAGGATTCAATAATGGCTCCCAGTTTGCAGTCATCTGCAAACTTTGTTAGCCAGAGTCCCTTAGTGTTAGCCTTTACTTCAGAGAAGTAGATGCCAAACGAGAGTGGTCCCAGGACTGAACACTGAGGTACTCCACTCGTCACTTGTCTGGAGCTGGATTTGGAGTCGGCTACTTTTACAGTCTGGGTTCTGTCAGTAAGCCAGTTGGTAACCCATCGAGTGATGTAGGGATTTATGCCCACCTCAGTAAGTTTATCTATGATTCTGGAGTGGGGGATGGTGTCAAAGGCCTTGGTGAGGTCCAGATAGGCTGTGTTGACCACCTTACCCTCGTCCACAGCTCTGGACACTGATTCGAAGAAGTCAGTCAGATTCAGGAGACTAGATCGGCCCTTCACAGACCCAAACTGGGTGAGGTCCAGTGTTTGAATGTTGTCAATGTCTTTGTTTATAAGTTCCATGCTAATTCGTTCCATGCCCTTGCAGATCAGGCTTGTCAGACTGATGGGACGGTAGTTCCCGGGATCCAAGGTGGATCCTCCCTTGTGGAGCGGGAGAACTGTAGCTGTGCGCCACTCAGTGACACTTAGGTGAGGTGCCAGTTCATTTTGTAGTTTATGTAGTACACAGCCTGGGATGTCATCTGGTCCCATGGATACTGTATTCTTAGCTTTGCAGAGTGTGGTTTCTACCTGTGTGGCTGTGATTATCGGAATTTGGCAATCTTTTGTTATTGAGATGGGCCATTTAGGGGGTGAGAGGGGGGAGAAGTTGGTACTAAATTGATCTGCCAGGATATTGGCAATATCCTTGGGATCAGTATATTTAATGCCATTCTGTTGTAGCTCAGAGAAGTGCCATTTAGATTCTTGACATAACTATAGAATGCCTTGTGGTTGTCTTTGGAATCTGTCAATTTTATATTCGTAATTAGCTTTTGAGGATTTTATGAGAGATCTCAGCTTCTTACTGAGGCTGGTGAGGGTTTTTTTTGCATCCTGGGATTTTGCTCTTTTCTGCAACAGTTTCTTCCTTCTGTTGTATCGTTTGTTTATAGCAGGGGACCACCAGATTGGCTTTCTTTGTTTGGAGAAGAGCATCTTAGTTCTATTTGGGATAGCACAATTCATGCACCAGTGGATGTGCTCATACAGTGCCTTAGTGTAGGATTCTGTATTTCCACATGTAGTTTTATGTCAGATGAAGGAAATGGAGAATAAATGCCAATAATGAAGCACGATATATATACAGTCCCATAGCACAGACAGCAGCTGGTTTGCATGATGGGTAAAAGTAAGCAGCACAGCAAACATCTAATAGTTCCATCTGTACTTCAGGCCTGGTTTTTGTGATGCCCAAGAGCATTAATTGAATATATCCGGTTTATATTTCTGGCTGTCTGTTTTCTAGGTGGTCTGGTATGTCCTGCTTCCACAAAGTGGAGCTTCGTGTAAACCAAATGAGTACAAGCAAACCGGTAATGTATTTGTTGTCTGGTAAAAGTAATAGGAATAAGAAACTAAAAACAAAATAAAGAAATATGTGAAGTGAGGAAAACCAACATATGACATACACAGTAAAACATGATAGCACACATGAGATACTTCTGCATAGCTCAGGATTTGAACTCTCATACCAATGTATCTTCAAAAAACAAATGGCTGCCTTAATCCTCTTTGCCACAGAAACAGCTTTTTACCAAAGGACTGAAGTCATTTTTCACACAATCAACTGCAACAAAATGTACACTGCTATCAAACTATCAGCTGTTATTTGTACATTTAATTATAATTATTATATCAGGAAATAGTTCACTTACTGAACATACAACCTGATATGATTATGCTTGGAAATACACAGCTGCGTCTTACATTTCTGTGTTTCTTAGTAATTCATCACTTATCTGACCAGTAGCGTGAGATATGTAGTGTGAAATCCAGTTAATATCTTTGGCCTTAAATTGTGTGAGGATATTAACTGGGAAGGTTATATGTTATGCAGTTGCCAACAACTGAAAAACAGGTTGGATGGCACACACAACCATATATTATTCTTTTGTGGGTAGCAAAGGTGATTTACTGTTATGGCACAAAGTGTACACTGTTTTTTTTGTTGGGGGGTGCAAAGTTCAGTTACTCATGTCACAAACACGCATTGTCTGTTCTTTAGGTGGGGAGCAAAGGTGAGTTACTGCTGTGGCACAAACAATGATATGATGCTCTTCTTACTCTCCTTGTTCTGTATCCTGCCTGTTGTTTGATCTTGGGAAGGGTTGTGAAGCCAGAAACTGCAATGTGTATCATTACTTTCTATATCCTCTCTTTGATGATTTACCAGTACAATGGTATGGTGTTAAACTGAGGACATGCACTGATCATCAGTACCTTTGAGAGGGATGATTGTGTGAATGTTTGATGCCTGAGGCCTAAGACTTGCTAATGTAGGGAAAATATAAGTAAAAACATTGCTCTGCTGTCATGTGTTAAGGTAGTTTCTGCAAAAATCGAACAATATTTACTTGATTATTGTACCAAGTTAAGATATACAAGGATATGCCATAATATTATTAAAGAATAAACTGTAGGTTCAGGACTTGCAAATGCAGCAGTTGCCACAATTTTAGTTCAGGGCTGACTGTCTGATTCAAGCAGTACACAGCCAATACATGGAGAGGTAAAGGTTGTGTTAGTTGCCTGGCATCAATTTTACTATATGTACATGAGTAGGAGAAAGGTATTAGGCACCTAGGTGGTCAGTGAATGCGCCAAAGCAAGAACACACTGAGCATGCCTACGTCTGCCTCCAGCCACAGTAGCTGGTGGTTCCCTCTCTGAGTTATCCTCTGACTGTGGCTGTGGTAATCTAGATGTTGGTGGGGGATGTACGTCCCTTCCCCTTGCTGATCCTGCTTCAGTTGTTTCCACAAGATCATATTGTGTAGCATAGCATATACTGTGAAGATTTGTGTACATGTGCGTGGATTATACTGCAGGGCTTCACCAGATGTATCTAGGCACTGGAACTGTGACTTCAGTAGCTCAAACACATGCTCTATGGTGTTTCTGGTTTGTGCATGTGCCACATTATATGGTATTCTTCCATGTTTTTGTGTCCAAATCTGATGGGTGACATCAGCCACAGCTCCAGTGCATAGCCAACATCCTCCAGTAAATGGTCCTGTGGGATGTAGACCCTAGCAAATGTCTGGTACAGCTGTCATCTGTGCCAGATATGGGAGTTATGATAGCTGCCAGGGTTGCCAGCAAACACATTCAGGAGAATTTCCTGTGAATTACATATGACTTGGCAATTGATGGAGTGGTATCCCTTGCAGTTAATGTAGATTCTACCCTACTCACCAGGTGGTGCCTTAATGTGTATGGGAGTGTAATCTATGCAACCCATTACTTCAGGGTAGTGTGCTACCTGGTAGACATTTTGCATATTGCCGGTCCTCTCCTCAGAACTATGGGGAAAATATATGTGCTCAATGGCATGTATCAGCATAGCATACAGGAATTGGTGGAGGATCCTGGATGCTGATGTCTGTGACACACCATCATTTTCTCAAATGGTCTTTAAAAAGTACCCATAGCTAATATTCTAAGGGCTACATATAGTTTAGTTTCCACTGTGATGGGGTCCCCCCTGTTGGCTCTGGCACAGAGTTGTTGTAATGTGTCCCTGTCTACCCTGTAGTGTTCTACAGTCTCCAGGTCATGTAGCATCTGAAAGGTTACCCTGGACCTGAACACTCTTCTCCTTCTCAGCCTAGACCTATTGTCATCAGCACAGCAGCATTGGCTTCAGGGTGTAGCACATACATATGGAGCAAAGCTGCAGCAGACCCTAGCATTGTGTCCCTTTACTATTTCCTTGTCTCTACTTCAATGGTATTGATGTAGTCAAGAAAAAAAAGACAGAATGGAGGCTACACTGCTGCTTTATAGCTTGTTGAATAGCTCCACTATGCTGAAAATCACCTGCTTATGATGTAATTAGCACCTATGAAAAACACCTGCTGCTTAACTGAGTGTGTTAAGCCCATTAATGCTCATTAGTGTGTGGTACACACATCAGTGCTCCTACATGCACCTCTGATCCCCTGTGTGCACCTATACATAAATAAAGTAAATGCAAGCAATATTGTTATTACTTTCCTCCATTTCTGTGATATCCCACAGACATGGAGCACAAAAACTGATTTAAAGTTTGCACACTCTGCATTAGAACCCAGGATCATCTGTACTCCAGCCTTACACATACAATGAACATGCTGGAGGGATAGATTCCTGTCACAGGATCTATGCTTTGGAACAAAATTCCAAATTACATCAGGCAGAGCCCCTCAATAACACTCTTCAAGAGAAACCTTGACGAGTGGATGGCTAACAGAAAATACACCCCTGGGATCATTTCATTGGCACTGCTTGACAGAGTATCAGTTAATTAATCAATAGGGCGATGGAAGCCGACACACTCTGGCTAGGTTTATAAATACCCTCGGGCAGATAGCCTAGTACCTACCTATGAACCTATGAACCTGTGAACAAGCACTGCCAGAGGAATAGTTACATGTCAAACATTGAGAAACCTGCCATTCATTCCTCTGTTTCCCGTGATTGTGCTAAGTGTTGTGTTGCATAAACACTGACAAAAATAATTAAAAATAACAATACAGACAGAGATGACACATTTTAACAAAAAATAGTGAGGATGACACAGAACTTGTCAATTGTGCACTGGCTTACATACACTTTCACCCTTCACAGACCTGTGTACACCTCGTGTGACCTGACACCCCCCGATGTCATCATTCACTGTTGCAATCCATTGAAAATAAACACTGCGAAAGTGTCTACACAAACTGAACATCCCTACATGGTTGTATTTTTTTGCAGTTCAGCAGTTCTAATGAGTTTTGACCTCATTTGCATCTTCACTGTGCTGACAGCCTTGAATCTACATGGTTGGTAACCATGTAGGCAGGGAAACAAGGGGAAACTAAGAAATTAATGCAAATTTGCATGACTCTGAAGAAGCCAGTTTACTGGTGAAAGCGCTTAGTCTGAGTGGTTGTTTGGGAATAAATTCTTCGTGATTCAGTGCTTGTGCCTTTATTCACCTCACACAGTGGTTTGAAATTCATTAATTTCTTAGTTTGAACCTGTATTGGTTTATTCGGTGTGTTTTTAGGGAAACAAGGGGAGCCCAATGTTGTAAACACATGGGAGGGTATTATTATGCCATATATCTGCACAGAGGAATACATCTTTTGATAAAATTTGACTGTATTCTATCAGCTATAGTCTGCATATGTTTACATGACAGCATGAATAGTTTGTTTCATGGGTTTTTTTTAGCTGTCTACATCAGTTACGAGTATATTCTTTATTTGAGGGTCAAGCTGCATTTATGTCATAGCACTTAAAAAGGATTGTTGCCATTCTTACTCTACTTTTTTAGCATTCACCCTGTCTAATAATGTCATAATGCGTCTGCTGTTACATGCTAAAATCAGTTCTGTTTGCTTCATTAGCATACATTTTAGCTACTTAGGCCATGATTTGCATGCCACAGAATTTACCATATTTGTGCATGAGTGTGCACCACATAATAGAGTTTATTAAATCTAAAACTTTTTGCAGCCATGTATACATTGCACCGCGATGCACGCACAGTGAAAAATGACTGTGAAGACTTCACCTCATGACTAATTTTTTTTTTTATTTATTTTTATTTTACATTTGTTTACCGGGCTAGTCTAAATGGATATATGTCCATTTTCAGTAGAAGCCTGGGGAGAAAAGTTCCAAACACCACAGTTATAACAAGGTTAAAGATTACATTAAATAGCTAACAAAATAGTAAGTAACTAGGTAGTAGATTACAATAAAATAGTAAATAGCAGTTATATCTAATACATTGTATTGATCATAAAATGACAAAAAAACAGAAAATAGGACATGAATCTGCCGAAGAGTAAAATGCTTAAATGTTACATTAGTTTTACTGTTCTCTTTTCATTTCTGCTAAACAATATTGTCTAGATTTGAGTAGAAACTGGGAAGTGGTAGAAACAGAGGTGAAATTCTAGTCAGGGTTTTTACAAGGGCATAGCCAGTGTGTTCTAAGGAATAATTTGAGTTTTTGTTTAAAGAGGGGTAGGGAAGGAAGTAATGTAAGTTCACTAGGTAGAAGGTTCCAGTTTTTGCCAACTGTGTTTGAAAAGAGAGAGTCACCTGCCATGTTGTTGAACTTGTTTATGCTAACTAATAGTTTATTAGAGGAGTGTAAGGTATTGAGATTTTTATAGGGGATTATAAGAACTGTGGTGATGGTGCTGTGGTAGCGTTGTTGCCTCACAGTAAGACGTTGTCCTGTTTGATTCTCAGTTAAAGCGTCTTCTGTGTGGAGACATGCGTGAATGGGCATACCTTCGTTGAAGGTTGTGCATCAGGGCTGGCAACTCTGTATGTAAAAATCTACTGCCAATCATTAGCAGACCGGAGTTCCGCTGTGGTGACCCCTAACCGGGAAAAGACAAAAAAGACAAAAAAAAAAAAAAATAGGGGATTATAAGGTTGGAGAGTATTGGAGTTTTGTTAGGGTCATTGAGGACTTTATGGGCTATGGTAAGTTGGTTAAATTGAAGCTGATTCTGTAGTTCAAGCCAACCTAGTTGTTTTAGATTGTGACAGTGATGGGTTCTGAAGGGGCTACCAGTGACAAATCAGGCAATATTATTATAGGAGCTAGCTAGTTTGAGAATGTTGCTTTTAGTTAGGTTAGTGTAAATTGGTGAGACATAGAGCAGTACAGAGATTAGAAGTGTTGTGTGTAGACAGCTCATACTGGTGTCTAATTATTTCTATATAATTGTGCTGTTACTGGTGGATAGAATCACATTAGAAAACCACGACAGAGTGCTGCACACTATATTTTTATCTGTGACTGCATAACTGTCTGAGGTTTCTTCTAACAGATGTTTTTCCAGTTGGCTCAGTATCTGAATTTACTAGTAGTTGGTTCAAGACATATTTTCCTGCATGCAGTAGCTATTTTCTTAGTTTGTTTTTTTGTAATCTTTATAATATATCTTTACCATCTCAAAAGTGCTTACTCCTCTCTCTACTCTTCTTTTCTAGACCTAACACCACTCTTAAGTATTCAACTGCGGTACCACCTTTATCATTCTTATAAGAAAAGTGCAGTCCAGGTCTGAACTGTTTGCAAACAGCTAAAGTTAACTTTGAGACAGCTAAAGTTAACTTTGAGTAGGGGTCTACCTGTTTGAGCCAATATTCATTTTCCCCTGGAGAGCACTCTGCTTTGGCTTGTAAGCAGCCCCCCACACACACACACACACTCATCTCCCACTTTCTCTCTTATTCCCTTCTGTTAGCAAATAGTATCCATAACTGATCAATACTATGTATTTGTTAATTTAAACTGAGCCTACTGATATAAAGCTATCCTGTTTTTCCACATGAGAAATGGTTAAGAAATGACTTACAGTTTCAGAACAGTCCTTGGTCAATTGTGATTGTTTCTTAAACACAAACTTGTCTTTGCTTTGGCTCATTAGCAGCAGTACAAAGCACTGCCTGCTCACATCCTTGTTCTCCCCTCCCCCTTCCCTGTTTATTCCCTTAAGACAATCCCAAAATTAATAAATATTACCTGTGGCAGGCACCATTTTTAAAACTACAACCACCCTTGTCACTATCATATGTTCATTTATCAGTTAACTCTGTCACCTGATTGTTTCCAGCCCCCTCATAAGAGCAACTAACAGGGTCTCTACCCACTTTGCTCCCTACCCTGCACCCTATTCCCTCCCACCCCCAGTGGTCCCACCTTTATTACACTCACAAACCCCTCCCATCTTTCCAATAGCCAACCACAGCACTAACCCAACACTACCTCCTCCATCTTCCCACTACTATCACACCTCCTCAACTAACATGTAGAAGCATACCTTACCTATGCTCACTGCATGCACTGTCCTTGCATATCTTACATCCAACCAAAGCTCCATCATTCCCCCACTCAACCACTACCACTGTACTACTACTCACACCACCACTCATGTCTCACCCTCATTCAGCTCCCCTCCCACCAACTCAAGAACCATCAGTATGCACCCCCCACATATTCTACCAACTATATTACTCAAACATAAGGCATCCCTACAACTTAACATAGTAACCCTCCCACCATATCTATTACCCACAGAGCACAATCATAAAGTTTCCCTTATAAACAAACACATTCAAAAACTGAGAAAACCAATAACCTCATGCATATCAAAACTAGCCCTAAGTGGAGACATCCACCCCAACCCTGGCCCTACCATCTCCAACCCTAATCCTCATAATCAGACCAGAAACCACAACTTCTCCTATATTACAGCCAATAGAAAGCCAAGTGACTTCCTTCTACTAAACCTAAATATTAGAAGTATATCCAATAAAGTCCATGAACTCCATGCCACCATAGACTTGTACTCCCCAGATATAGTCATCCTGGCAGAAACCTGGCTAAAACCTCACATTACCAGTGAGCAAATACTCCCTACAGGTTATGGCATACTAAGAGTAGACCAGCTAAACAAGAAAGGAGGCGGTGTAGCTATAATATTTAAACAGCATCTAAACATCCAGATCTTAAAATCATCAGCTCCACAAATAGGCAATGAAGAAATAATATATACCAACCTCAAAATAAACCAAAACAAAATCATCAACATAATTGGATGCTATTTCCCACCTGGCCAAAACATCCCTCCACTAGAAAACCTCCTCAGCTGGTCTCCCCATCATCTCCCCCAAGAAACTATCCTTTTAGGTGATTTCAATATTGACTGGCAGTCCTGTTCTGGCAACCATCCAACCCATCATGTAAACCTTCATGGCTTCACCCAACTTGTCCAGTTGCCAACCAGGATAAATAAAAACTCCAGCATGCACACTACCCTGGTTTGGATACTAGTCAGCAAGAGCCCCCAGTCATATATAACAGGCTGCTTATCAGATAGCCTCAGTGATCACTCCCCAACATTCCTACTTAAAAAATACCTATACCAAGCTAAACCTGTTATCTACCGTCAAATACATAAAAAACTAAACTTTAACCCACTCACATTCATCTCATCCCTCAAAGAATGCAACTGGCATCCTCTAAAGTACCTCAGTCTTGATGACGCAGTTGAATTTTTAATACTACCTTCCTGAGCATCCTTAATTACTATGCCCCCATAAGACTTTCCAGAACCAAAGCACAACCCTCCCCATGGCTACAGAAAACCACTAAGTCAGAAATGAAAAACAGGGATAAAGCCTGGGAGCACTGGCGCAAAACCAAAACCCCCTCAATTAGACAGAAATTCCTAGAACTACGCAATAGAGTCAAAAAGCTAATAAAACAGCACAAATTCCAATACTACCAGTCTGCCCTAGACTCCTCCCAAAACAGCCCCAAACAATTCTGGTCCTCCATAAACATCATCCTCCACCCAGGTAAAGTCAGTACCCCTCCTCCTAAAATCCCTCACTCCTCAGAAAATATTGCTACCTCATTCAACACACACTTCACACAAACCATACTATCACTAGCTAAACAACACAACCCCCTCCCCTCCAACCCACACCTTCAACTAGTAATCTCCCCACTGCCTTCTCTTTTTCTCCTGTACCTACCTCCAACATAAAAAAAAACTCTTAACTAAACTTAAGCCCACCAAATTAGCAGCAGACAACCTCCCAAGTGAATACCTACAAATCGCAGCTGATGCTCTAGCCTACCCAGTATCCATCTTGATTAACCAATCTCTGTCAGAAAGTTACATTCCCACACTGTGGAAAGTATCACATATAATTCCCCTCCACAAAGGTGAACCCTCCACAGAACTAACCAATTACCGCCCCATAGCTATTCTCTCTCCACTCTCCAAAATTCTAGAGAGATTCATACACTCTCAGGTCTCAGACTACCTCCTTACTAACAACCTCCTTTACAATACTCAGCATGGTTTCTGACCAAACCATAGCACCACCACTGCCTTACTCTCCTTTACTAGCAGTATTCTTCAGCATACAAACAATGGCTATCTCTCCTCTGCTACTTTCCTAGACCTATCTAAAGCATTTGACATGGTCCCACACAAACAACTTATCTCTGTCCTCAATAACCTATCCTTCTCTCAGTCAGTCACCAACTGGTTTCAGAGTTACCTGTCTGACCACCAACAATCCATTGTATGGCAAAATGACATATCTCCCCAACTACCTGTCTCCATAGGGGTTCCCCAAGGATCCATCCTTGGACCCCTACTCTTCTCGGTTTCCACCACTAATCTAGCCTCTGCCACCAAACATGGCACACATACAATATGCAGATGACTCAACCATCATCTGCTCAGCCCAGTCCGTACCCAAACTGCAAAAAGTCACACAGGAAGCCTTTTCCTCTGTTGAAACTTGGTTATTCGATGCCCAATTAATACTCAACCCAAACAAAACTAAACTACTCATCTTCCAACCCACCAAACATACTCAAAACAACTCTCACTTTAACATCACAGCAAAAGACAACCCACTATATACCCAACTGAACACACCAAATTGCTATGAGTGGAAACAGACAATAAACTAAAATTTGACATTCACATATCCATGACCATAAAAAAAGTCCACAAAAAAACTAGGAGCATTATACAGAAATAAGCAACTTCTCACCAAAGCAGCAAAGATTTTAATAACAAATTCCCACTTTATCTCCGCCATACTTTATGCTTTTCCAATATATACCAACCTAAGGCAATGCAATCTAAACAAGCTAGAGACTTGCTACAACAAAATCATCAAAATTCACCACAGGGACATCCTACCATAGTCACCACTGTCTCTCACTTGCTGAACTGGGCTGGCTTGAACTCCCTCACCTCCTTCAATGGTATCAACTCTCACTCGCCCACAAACTAGTAAACCATCCACTAACGTCCCATCCCTCCAGGATTTACTCCAACCCTATCGCACCACCAGACCACCAAGATCCAGCAACAAAAATCACTTGCAGATCACTAAAGCCAATAAATCTGCTGGTGAAGCACTATTCTCTTGCACCATAGACAAATTATGGAACTCCCTCCCACCCACAATTACCTCCATACCATCATGCACCCACTTCAAAACTTTACTAAAAGTACACCTAAAAACATGCTGGCTATGCCCTTGCAACTCCCACTCTAATATCACCCACCCCATCCAACCACTACCTTTATTTCCACTCCACTAACTACCTTGATTATAGCAAGCTGAGATGCTCATTAGCCTAGTACTTATTATACAGCATGAACTTCTGATTGTCACATTTGTTAATGTCTGTTATGTACTTCACAGATAAAGATTCTAGTTGTCTACTGATGTACTATGTTCTTCATCTGTAAATATGTTGTAAGTAATTATGTTAAATTGTTAATCGCTATGTAATCCAATGTAACTACTGTCTGTTTATTTTAACTGTGGAGCTTTTCTCCCTAGGCCTCCACTGAAAATGGACCTACATCCAGTCGGACACTCGCGGTTAACAAATGTAAATAAATAAATTAATTAATTAAAAGTGATTGGGCAATAGTGGTTCTAGTTGTAGAGGTAAGGAAGGGTCTAATCCTATATAGGGAGCCCATTCTTCTGTTAGCTTTTTTTATAGTGTTGTTAATGTGAAGGTCAAAGTTAAGGTTGTTATCTATTGTAATTCCAAGGAGTTTAGTGTTGGCATCAGGAGAAATGAGGATCCCATTATTAGAGTTGATTGAGAAGTCTAATGGTTGGACTTACGGGTAGGAGTTTATTTTTTTTGGGATTCAAGAGGAGACAACGCTTTAAAAAACGTATTTCTACTGTGTTAAACACCTTCTGAGTTATAGATTGTAGTTTAGAAGATTTGGCATGTAAATTAGTGTGGAATCATCTGCCTATTGTATGCAGGTAGCTTGTGGATTAGCTAAATGCAGATCATTTATGCATATAGAGAAAAGTAGAGGGCCTAGAATTGATCCCTGGGGACACCCAAGGTGACAGGCAGGAGGGATGATAGATTATTCTCCTGGAGCACTGCTTGCTGCCTTTTGCTGAGGTAGGAAGTGAACCATTGTATTGCTAGTGAGTCAAAGGAAAGAGATTTTAGTATATTTATAAGCAGAGGGTGGTTGACCATGTCAAAAGCTTTTGAAAGATCAATAAAGAGAGCTGAGGAGAGAATGTTATTATTACGGTTTCTGTTGATAGAATCAGTAAAGGAAAGAAGGGCAGTAATGGTGCTATGGAATGGCCTAAAACCATGCTGAGTATTGGCTAGTAAGTTATGTGGAATTAAGTAGTTCAGTGGCTAGAGATGAATGCATCTTTCCATGATTTTAGCTAAAGGATATAGTAAAGCTATAGGTCGGTAGTTGGAGTATTCATTTGAGTTACCCCCTTTATGTAGAGGTATAACATGAGAAATTTTCCATATGTCTGGGATGGTTCCTTCCTTAATGGTTCTATTTATAAGAATCAATATGGGACAGGTTACAGATGTAGCTGCTTTTTGCAAATATTCAGCTGGGATCTGGTCAGCAGAAGGAGTACAAGGCTTCAGTTTTTGGAAGAGTTTGAAGATAAAAGTAGTCAAGATGGGTTGCAGTTTGAAATTGGGAATAGGGCTATTATTGGGATAAGAATGCTAGCATTATCAAGGGATAGTTGGCTGGCTAGGGATTGCATGGTCTCAGTAAAGAATGTGTTAAAGGTGTTAGCAATTTCGATTGGGGTCTTGAGATTAGTGTCTGTTGGGCTTGGTGTACTGGAGTGACCAGGGTAATGGAGTCTGTTGATACTTGCCCAGAATTTCTGTGGATTATTTTGCTGTGTTTGCTGCATTTTATAGTAGAAGTTTTTTTTATTTGCTTTTTTTGTCAAATTTCTCAATTCTTTAAATACTTGTTGATCTGCTATAAGTTTAGTTCATCGCCACCTATTCCAGGTTTTGTTTCTGAGTAGGATTATTTGCCTGGTTTCTTTAGAAAGCCAAAGAGCTGGTTTTGATCTAGTTCTAATGGTACGCTTAGGTGCATGGTGGTCTAGGATAGTTAAGAATTTAGAGTTGAAGAATTTGACAGCCTCTTCAAGTGGTAGGGCTTTTAGGGGAGACCAATTACAAACAGTAATTTCATTTTGGAATAGCTATATGTTAAAATTCTTGTTGCTCCGAATTGAGCGAAATATTGCGGGTTGGGCAATATCAATCTTTTCCCTGATTATGTAGGTCAGGGAGTGGTCACTTACATCATCGAGTAATGTCCCTACCTTATAAGTTTGTTGAAAGTTGTTTATAAGAATCCAGTCTAAGATAGTCTCTTTTTTATTTGGTTTGTTAATTCTAGTGGGGGAGGTAATGGTTTGAGAGAAACCATGAAGGTTAATATGGGAAGTGGGATGGTCAGTACTGATACTTTTGCGATGAATATTAAAGTCACCTAGGATTATGGTTTCTTTAGGGAAGGATGATGTGACCCAGCAAATTATATTCTCTAGTGTAGTGATATTGTTCCCAGGAGGTAAATAGATACAGATAATATTTATGGATTTGTTAGAATTGACCTGTATTTTAGAGATGAGTATTTCAGCATTATTTTCAAAAGGAGGGTTGTAGGGTGAAGAGGTGACTACTAGACCTTCTTTGAAAAGGATTTCTACTCCCCCACCCTTTCTTTTGCTGCGATCATATCTCAGTATATTATAGCTTGGAGGTGTGATTTCATTATCATGGGTTCCAGGTTTTAACCATGTTTCTGTTAAGCAAAGGATGTCAAAGGAGTATACATTCAGGAGGGCATGGCGGTGGGCCACTTTATTATTTAAGCTTCGGATACTGAGATGAGCAACTAGGAGTGAATTAGGAAGTTTGGTAGGGGACAGTGAAGTAGTGGGATATGGAGTATGAGAGTTAGTGGTAAGGACATTGGCTGGACCTGGATTAGGGTGGATATCTCCGTCTTCTAAGGATAGCCTTTTCAGTCTCAGTAAAGGATTATGTGTATTACTGATTAGATATTGAACTTTCCTGGTTTTTATATTATTATATTTAATATGGATTAGTCTGTGGTAATTTGATAGAAGGTAGTTTGGTATGGAAGTTATATTTATATGCTGGTGAGAGGCACTGAGAGATTGTATGGTTGTTTGTTTATAAGGATAGTGAAGCTGAGAAAAATCTAGATGTGTAAATGAGGTTAAGAGATAAGATGAGGTGAGAACAATTATAAGTGTGGCAATGATAAGAGTTTTGGTAGGAGTATATTTAGCTAATGTGGGCATAATGCTTGGTCCGATAATGGGAGTTAACAAATATGTAGTACTGATAAAAAGTGAAGTAAAGATATAAGAGTAGGTGATGTTTCTTTAAGTTTGAGCTAATGATTGGATATGTGGAGGAAGGGTGTGGTGTAAAAGGTTAGAGTGATAGATCAATTTGATTTGTTGGTTTTGGACAGAGGGTGTGGCTAGGAGGTATCATCTGAACCAAGATAAAAGTATAAACTGAAATCTGGTACCATTATACATTTATCTGAATAGAATGCTTGAAACTTAAACTTAAGCTTGAAATACTTCATGTTGTGATGGCACTAATTTGCCTGACTACAACTTCTACATAGTTGCTTTAACTCTAATCTGCATAAATGCATATCCATTGTATATACGAGTTAACTGTAAAGAATACTTTCTGTAGATAACTGAAATACCTTGACATAATTTAATTAGTGTACAGAATATATACTTAATAATTTATACAGTTAACAACATTTTATTTATATTTAAAGAAACACTGAAAAAAAACAATAATCTTCACTTCTGGCTTAGGTCTTATCTTTCTGTTGATACTTGACTTTTGCACCACAGCTCTTGCCAAATTTAAGCTGCACTCTGCATTATCTCAGTCACTGCTGAGGAACTGGAGAAACAACCCTAATGTCTGTATAGTAAACCACACAAAACGTCTGGGAGTAACCATATATGACTAAAATTTTATATTCGCCTGCAACTGGAGAAACAACCCTAATGTCTGTATAGTAAACCACACAAAACGTCTGGGAGTAACCATATATGACTAAAATTTTATATTCGCCTGCAACATCAAAAAAAAAAAAAACTATCAGAAACTTGGAATGCTCTATAGTCATAATCAGTTCCTTAGCCCCTCTTCCAGACAAATACTTTCTTCTACTTAACTACTTCCCTCCCTAGTATATGGCATCCCTCTACTTACCAACCTCCAAACCACACTAAAAGCCAAACTTGAGACTTGTTATACTAAAACTGCAAAGTTTGCAACAAATTCCAAAGACTTCTCCCATCACTGTACTGCTCTTCTATCCCTAAAATGACTAGAACTTTCAAACTACCTCAACTATCTGCAGCTTTCTACTGCTCACAAACTTATCTTTAAAACTTCTGATTGTCCAGCCCTATAATTCTAGTTTCACTTTTTATGTCCCAATTAGGCCACTTAGATCTGCGAATCAGCAACTTCTTCAAGTCCACAAACCTAACCTGCCACCTAGCCAACTTCTTTTTTCTTACTTTTTAGCCAAAACTGGAATAATCTTCCATTAGCTATCAGAACAATTCAAAATCCTGCTCACTTCAAAACTTCTCTCCACACTTACCTATCTTCCACCTGAAGCTGTCCATGCATTCAGCCCCCTTGAATATCTATCTCTACAGACATACTCTCTCCCTAATTTCTGTGGTGTGTTCTATCTATAAATACTCTATGCAACACTTTTTAGCCACTGAACTGCTAAATGTGTTTTCAACTTTGTAATCCATTATTGTTAGATAATGCTATACTATCAATGCTTGCATTTTTATTGGTACTAAATGTGATTTCATCTATCGATTATTGTTAATAATGCTATACTACTAATGTAACAAATTATTATTTTTGATTTTTGATTGTTCTTTTTATTGTACTGAGGACCTTTTCTTCCCAGGCCTCCACTGAAAATGGGGTCTGCATGGCATAGTATATAATGTTTAAGTGGTGCACAGCAATGCACAAATATATTAGTTTGCAAAGAAATAAATAAAATAGTAAAATATGATATTTAAAGCTATATTGAAGTTTTCCATTATACTGGTGAGCATGCCGAGTTATACAATGACAGGTTATAGTGGTTGCTAAGGACATAGGCTCTGGTGTAGTGCAGTATATAGGGTATACACAATTAGGTGTATGTAAATGAGCTAAGTTTATTGAATAGCAAAATGGACCACTTTGTCCACAGGTACTAACCATGTAAGGGCTAGAACCATGGTAGTGTAGGCAGAAGAGACAGCTGACATGAAAAGGGTGTGTGTCACAGTTTGTGTAAGCACATTGGAGTTCAGCAGCTCCTGCTTGCACTCATCTAAGCACAGCTAAGCAGGAGGTGTGTCTGAGGCTGCTAAGCTGTGCTTAGCTGGTTAAAGAAAAGCTTAGCATTCTCATGTACAGGGTAGGGTCAAATCTGCTGAGCAATGTTTACACTGGAGCCATGGGTTTGCTCTGAGTGCAGTGAGGCTTAGAAGTGGAGGAAATCGAAAAAAATAAAAAACAAAAATAAAAGGAAATAGCTTAGAAAAGCCAATCAGTTATAAATGACTAATAAGCCCTCTGCCACTCACACTGGCCCATTCAAACCCCTCAATAATGTAGCTGGAAGGTGGAATGTATCATAGTCAGCCAATCACACAGGCTGTATCTGCAGCACACCAGTATAAAGTATGCAGACACCCTTCAATCTGATTTTTCCCACATACTCTACACCATTGGAGTAGACATTTGTGAATTTTAACTGACAAAATGATAGGTGCTGCTGCTGCTTTGCTACATCTCTATGTGCTACAGGCTGAGGTGAGTGATGATGATGATGTTGACAACTGGCCCAGACTGAGGAGGAGGAGAGTGTTCAGACACAAAGGAAACTTTCAGGTTATACATGATCTGGAGGTAGTAGACTGCTACAGGGTGGACGAGGACATATTACAGCAACTCACTGAGCTCTGCCACCCTCACCTCAGACCCAGAGCAAACAGAGGGGAACCCATCCCAGTGGAAACAAAGGTATGTGTATCCTAAATAATACTAGCTACAGGTACTTACTAAAGACCTACTGGGGACATCAGGGGGATCTCACAGGCATCCACATCAGGGTACTCCACCAGTTCCTGGATGTCATGCTAACACATGCCAATGAGCACATTTATTTCCCCAACACTCCTGAGGAGAGGATGACAAATATTCATCTCTTCCACCATGTAGCACACTACCCAGAGGTACTGGGTGACATAGAGTGCACTCATGTGCACATCAAAGCCCCACCCAGTGAGGAGGGTAGAATCTACTTCAGCCTCAAAGGATGTCACTCCAATCAACTGCCACATCATGGGTAACCCTCAGGGCATTATCATCAATGTGTGTGCTGGCAGCCCTGGCAGGTATCACAAGTCCCACATCTGGCACTCATCACAGCTGTACCAGGCATTTGCCAGAGGGGGACATCCCATATGGCCATCTAGTAGGGGATGCTGGCTACACACTGGAACCATGGATGATGACATTCATCAGAAATGCACACACACACTGATGAATGCCATAATGAGGCACATGCACAAACTAGGAACATCGTAGAGCATGTGTTTGGCTGCTCAAGTCACTGTTCTGCTGCCTTGACATATCTGGTGGAGCCTTGCAGTACTCTCCAGCCACATGTTCACACAAGTTCATAGTATCTGCCATGCTACACAATATGAACCTGCAGAAACAGCTATGACAACAACATCACAGAGAAGGGACACACACCCCCCATCATTGCCAAGGGCCTCACAGGACAGGGGGACTTGGAGGAGGAACCCCTTGAGCCTGTCCCTGTAGGCAACATAGACATGCCCAGTACACCCTGGCTTTAGCAAAGTGGCAATGCATAGCACATACATTGACACCATAGGGAACCAGGGACTGACACCTCACTCCGACTCGCACACACAGTAAAAAGAATGCCACACACATCACACTACCTGTACCTTACCATGCATATTCTGTGTACTGCGTGCATCTGACAGAGTTAGCTCTGAAGCACTGTTCTCACAACTACTGCAGGTACAAGGTAAGTCACTCTTCTTAACAAAAAATTAATGGAGTAGTAGACTGTAGTAGCATATGTATGGTATTGCTGCATGTATGCAAGGGAATGGGGTGGGCTACCGGGATAGCAGCAGATAACTGACAGCTATGTGAGACAACAAGAAATGTCCACCAAATACTGGCTGCCCCAGAATATGCAGTAGTCCACAAGGTGCCAAGACTCACTGCAGTATATGTGACGGAGTAAGAAACTAAGGGGTCATAGATCACATGCTTGAATGTCAATGTTGGAGTCCCATACCCACCTCTTAGCCTCTCACAGCAAGTCATCTGTGCAAAGCCATAAAGAAATGTGTGGCAAAGGCCCACAAATAGGGACAGTTATGAAATACTGCTCTTACAAACGTAGACAGTGATATTAGAACAGGTCTTGCAGTTCCATTAAGTCCATGAAGGGTAAGAAGTCTGAAACTCAAATGTCTGTCATTTCTTTCTAACTTCGGTCTTTAATGACATGCCAGTATTTTCCAAGACAACCACAATACTATACTACATGGATCCAAAATATGAAGCAAACATCTGGACAGTCTGTGGAAATTTGTACAATTGAGAGGTATGCCGCCCTCTCCCCAGCATACCCATGTTTCCATAGAAATGCAGTAATATTTATGTTTGTAGGGTAATAGCAGCAGACCACACATCCCCACGGCTAACTTGTTCCATGTACACAATATGCAGGGGTCAATATGCTATGTCTTTGTGCTGTCAGGAAGTAAACATCACTTACTGTTGGCTGTAATGGTTTAATGGTCTAGGTACAGTACTGTGGTTAGGGTCTGTGGTTCAAGACTGGCCATGCAAACTATTCTGCATCTCAGCTACACCTATGGTAGGGGTTGTACACACTGTCCAGAAGTCAATATTTATTACTGCAGGAATGCTGGACAATGGAGAGACAGGGGGCCACACATATGGATAGTACACAGCTTGGAAAAACCCTCACAGTGCCTAGTAGAACAGCAGGTTGTGACAAGTCAGTGTAGTGTCAGGTTATAAATGGCTGCTACATTACTGTGTCAGTACTGACAACAAGTCAGTGGGCATCATCCATACCCCTGGAATGACAGGATGTCACAGAATGTCCACACGCATGCCTCATATAGCTGCTGTGCTTCTCATAACATTGCATTTGCCTGCCAAACTATGTGCAAAACAATAAAGGTTGATGTGAAACATCAATGACAAACAGTTGAGAAGCAGATGTCATACCCATAAGAAAATGCAAGCTAATACTAAACTGTTCTTTCAACTGTCTACATTTGGAAGAGCAATAGTAACACCCTCTCCCCATGTCTGTACTTGTGTCTGATTTTATATATGGGCCTGTCCAGATGTCAGTCTGTAATAGTTTGACAGCTATGGCCAACATGTAGCCTTATAATAACACTGCAGCACAAACCTTTTGAGGAACACAACAGATACAGGGGTGTAATTATGAATGACCTGCTAAACTGGTACAGTCAGAGGTGTAACATCCATAACCCTGTGTGTGATGTTATAACATCTATCCCACTCACACCATAACTACAAATACATAACAGCAGCAACTGTGGACAAAGCCTGTGACTGAACTACAGAAGGGCAAAGAGAGACATATAAGGAGAAGGGGAACAGACAAATGGAGAATGTGCACACTACAACAACTTGTGTAGTAACATAGGTTCCCCTGCAGTGTATGGAGTCAGTAAACAAATGTCTGTCAGCAGTTCATCACATTACTCTATACTGCTCTGCCACTGTCATACCAGGAACTCACAGTGCTATGTAGAATATACCATACATATTATGGAATACTCTGCTCAGTCCAATGCACTCTGTACCCACACCAGGATATGACTCAGTTAATAAGGATAGCATACAACCAGGAGACCCCAGCAAGTATATCACTGAGATGCTGGACTGTTTACACAAGTTCATCAGCCAATCAGCTGCAGCACACAAAATCCTGGACTGGAGTACAACTAGCTCTGGAATGGAGTCCAACTCTTACTATTGAATGTCCTACTGGGCATGTTCCTACACTTCGAGATTTTCAGCCCATTTCTAAACCGACATCTAACTATACAACTGTATTGTCCAGATATGTCTTTGCATATAGACAGCTATGTACACCTTAACTGTCTCTCCCCACCCCAATCAGACAGGATTACCCTCAACTATCTGTAGGTGGCACATCTGATATATCTGCATCTGTTGAGTGTGATAGACATACACACACACACACACATATATATATATATATATATATATATATATATATATATATATATATATATATATATATATATATATATATATATGTAACATATACAAATATATCAATTATAGGCAGGCATAGACAGGTGGAGGGAGAGACAGTGAGACAGATAGAGAGAGAGAGTGAGAGAGAGAGAGAGAGAGAGAGAGAGAGAGAGATAGAGTGATGTTCTGATGCAGACATTTGCACACCAACTGTTATCACTGGCACATGCCAGTGTGAAGGTAAGCTCCATTGTGTAATAGTAGTGAGGTAGGGGTTGAAATCTCACATCAACTGCCTTGTGTGTGTTTTGTGTGTGTATGTGTTCGTGTGTGTGTGTGTGTGTGTGTGTGTGTGTGTGTGTGTGTGTGTGTGTGTGTATTTATTTCTAGGTTCAAGCATTTGAAGGCCTTTTCCACCCAGTAAACCTCCCATTCACCTACTTTACAAGGCTTGCTGATATCATTCACCTTACAAGCACCTTTGAATATCCTTTACCTTTGTAAGCTCTGTGGTACATGTAATAAGTATATAGCACTATAATACCTACAACCAGATAGGTAAGGGTTCTAATCTCAGCACTAGCAACTATGTGTATTTCTAGATTAAAGCATTTTGAGGCCTTTTCCAACAAGTAAACCTGCCAATCCCCTACTTTATAAGGCCTGCTGATGTCATTCCCCTTAGAAGTACCTTTGGGCACACTTCAGCCATATAAGCTCTGTGGCGCATGTGATAAGTACGTAGCACTGTAGTACATGCAACCAAGATAGGAAGGGGTTAATCTCAGCATTGGCAACTGTGTGTGTGTGTTTCTAGGTTAAAGCATTTTGAAGCCTTTTCCATCCAGTAAATGTCCCATTACCCTACTTTTCAAGGCCTGCTGATGTCATTCACCTTAGAAGCACTGTTGGACAGTCTGTAGGTATATAATCTCCATGGCACATATGATAATGACATAGCAGTATAGTACAAAAAACTAGATAGATAGGGGTTCTAATCTCAATATTGGCAACTGTTTGTGAGAAGCATATCCCATGTGTTGGTTATACCATTTTGAGGTCAATTCCACCCTGATGAATTCCCCATTGCTTTACTTTACAGGGCCCATTCATGTCATCCACCTTAGATCCACTGTTGGACACTTTTGAGGTATATAAGCTCGGTGGTGCATGCAATAAGTAGGTAACACTATAGTATGTGTAAGTAGGGGTTCGAATCTCAGTGCAGCCTACTGGATGTGTTTGTGTGGGAAGCATATCCCCTGTGGCTGTTGTGTGTGTTGGTTATACCATTTTAAGGTCTGTTGACCCCCTCCCCATGGCATTACTTTAAAGTGCCTGTTGATGTCATCCACCTTAGATGCACCATTTTAAAGTCTACAGGCCATACCACTCATCTGTACAGATGTATGACGAATGTCCAGATGTTTGCAACATGTACGAGGTCCATGTTTTATAACAATGGGGTTGTATGTCACATCATTGGCAAATCCGTGAGAGCTGACATCACAAATAGTGATGGACATGTCAGCTTCAGATGTCATACCTTTCTGAAATGTCATGCTGATGCAAAACCTGTTACCCTATCACTTGTTTAGGTTTCTAAAAGCAATATGTGAGAAGTGCCCTTATTTTTTGGGGGGGGGGTTCTCCCACCATTCATGAAGGCATTCACAAGATTAATTGCTGTAAGAGGTTGTGAGTTATGTTCCTGGCATATAATGTCTGTGGCACATGTGATATGTACGTAACACTATAGTACATACAAGTAGATAGGTAAAAGCTCTAATGTGAGTATTGCCAACTGTGTTTCTGCGTGCATATCCCTGTGGCTGTCTTGCCATTGTGTATGCAATAGTTATAGCATTTTGTATGCCTGTTCCTCTCTGTTAACTCCCCCATTGCCAACCTACTCAGAGTGCCTGTAGATGTCATCCACCTTAAAAGCAAAGTTACATATTTTATAACACAAAGGCATTGTGGCATGTGCAATAGTCATGTTGGTCTGTATTGTACATTATAAGGTAGGTAGGTGTTCTAATCTGGAAAGTGTCAGCTCTGTGTGCATGTGTGTTTCAATGCATGTCCCCATGCAGCAATGTATGTGTGTTTGAGATGGCTCTACCATGTTAAGGGCATGTTAACCCCCCCCCCACTGGAAATCCTAAAAGCCCCTGCAATTGTCAGCCACCTGAATAGTAGTGGCAGATACTGCAAAACTATAGTAGCTCTGTGGTGCTTGTGTTATTTATATAGCACTATCGTATATAAAACTAGGCAGGTAGAGGTTCTACTGTCAACAAGGGCAGGTCATGAGTGGGTGTGTTTGTGTATGCATGTATGTATGTATGTATATCCCCTTGCAGCAGTCTAACTGTGTTACAGCCACCTGCATACCTCTCAACCCCTCACAGAAAGACATCAGGTTAAAGCCACACAGAAAAGTGGGGCAAAGGCCAAACATTGAGCACAAGCTTCACATATTGATGTGACACGCATGAAAAGTAGATACCAGAACAGGTTGTGCAATTGAATGCATTTTCCAAAGGGTATGAGTTGTGACATGACAATATTCATCATTAATCTCTAATGTTAGTCTTTCCTGATTTTCCAGCAATTTGCCAGAAAACCACAATGTTATGACAAATGGAAATAAAATATGTGGCAAACAGCAAGACATTCTGCAGAAATATGTAGAGGTGAGAGGTATGGCCACCATCTGTACCACCCTACAGGTGGCAGTCCATGTTTGGCAAGGTGTGACCTGTGACAACAACTCAAACAATACAGAGGTTCCCAGACTGTAGGACAAAAAACATGTCATGAAGCTGTCTACTAATTGCATAGAGCAGTTATTGCACATCAGAATCACCTTAATTTCATGGCAAATAGCTTAAGCTAAAGTAATATCACACAAAGAAACTGTCATATGAGCAAACCAAAGGACATCCTGTGTGTTGTACTTGCTGTGGTATGGTATGTCCTGCCAACTGTCACATTACTACAAGACATGTCCAACAGTCTACATTTGATAAGGTGTCAACAACAATCTGTGTCATGTATGTGCATTCAATATGTGGACATGTGAAGGCCCTGTGACTACCTGCTGCCCCCAATGACCAACATGTTTATAGGCATGAATGCTAACTGTCACCACACATATATGTAGGTACTGCCTAAGTCTGTGTCAACTGTAAGTAGTGTGCAGTCTGTCATTGAGACACAAACTGCTGTTAACACACTGCAATGGGCCATTCAGTGGGTATGGAATGGTGCCAATGTCCTGGCCTCAACCGGAATGCAGACAACAGTGTCAGCATACCATATGGTAAGGACATGACCCCACTATTTTCCACATCAGCAGCAACCCCATAAACACATGGATCTAGGACTAATTATGCTGCCTATGCAAAACAGATGTACACCATACATAATTGTGTGTGAGAGAGAGAAATAGAGATAAGAAAAATAAAAACAAGCAAGACATAACCACCTACATTTGAATAAAACAAACAGGTATATCAAACAAGTAAACATGTAATGGGCTGGAGTAGGGGGTATGTAAGAATGGGAAATAGGAACTGTAACATATATGTCTCAAGAAGACTTGCTATACTGATATATTGTTGATCAGAACCTATGGCCATAGCATCTGGGTCTGCCTGCAGTGACATAGATCATTGGACAGGCCCCTGAGCCACCCCAGGAAAGGATGGCTTACATATGACTACTACTGCAGTGTGTGTTGAACAATACTGACTGTGACAATGCTAGGCCAGCTAGTGGGATGTTGTATATATCCATATTTTACTTGTGAATGCAACTATGATATACTTGGTTGTCTCAGAAATGTGAGAGACCTATACATGGTATTTGCATAGTAAAGTACTGTTGCACACATGTGTGTTGAACTGCATGTGATATACTGAACACATACCATTAAACTGTCCAGTGTTATGCATACTGACCATATATGTGCTTCATGTTTGTAGTCATTTACTCATACAGTTGTGTTATGTCTGGCAAATCATTGGCAAATCTGTGGAGACTGACGTTACAACATATCCTTCTTTTTCTTCTGGCTGTTCCCATTAGGGATTGCCACAGTGGATCATCTGTTGCCATTTCTACCTGTTCTCTCCATCCTGCTCTGTCACACCAACCACCTGCATATCCTCTCTCACCACATCCAGGAACCTTATTTGAGGCCTTCCTCTTTTCCTCTTACCTGGCAGCTTCATCCTTACCATCATTTTCCCAATATACTCAGCATCCTCCTGCAGAACTTGTCCAAACTAATGTAATCTTGTCTTTCTGGCTTTGTCTCAAAACCGTCCAACATGGGCAGACCCTGTCATATACACATTGCTAATCCTGTCCACCCTAGACGCAACTAATGCAAATCATAGCATCTGTAACTCTGCCATGCCCACCTGTGACTCCTGCCTTTTTGTCATTGACACTGCCTCCAACCCATATAACATAGCTGGTCTCACTATCCTGTTGTAGACCTTCCCTTTCACTGTTACTGGCACTTGTCTGTCACAAATCAGTACTGACACTCTTCTCTACCTTCTTCATCTTGCCTGTACTCTCTTCTTCATCTGTCCTCCACAGTCATCATTACTCTGAAATTTTGATCCCAATGATTCATACTAATCTCCCATTGCCAACTCTACTCCCTGCATCCTCAGCATTTCACTACCCTCCTTCTCATTCACACACAGATATTCTGTCTTAGCCCTGCTGATCTTCATTCCTCTCCTCTCTAGAGAATATATCCACCTCTACAGGGTCTCCTACATCTGTACTCTACTCTTAGTACAGATCACAATGTCATCTGCAAACATCACAGTCAACGGGGACGCCTGTATGATCTTGTCTGTTAACCTGTCCATCACCATTGCAAATAAGAAAGGGCTCACTGCTGATCCCTGATGTCATCACACCCCCGCCTTAAATGCATTTTTTACTCCTGCCACAGACCTCACCACTGTCACACCACCCTTGTACATATCCTGTACCAGTCTTACATATATCTCTGCCACTCATGACGTACTCATATAATACCACAACTCCCCTCTAGGCACCCTATCATATGCTTTTCCTACATCCAGAAAGACACAAAGCAACCCCTGACCCTCTCTGTACTACTCCATCAACACTCTCAGAGCAAGCATCGCATCTGTAGTGCCCTTACCTGGCATGACAACAAACTGCTGACCATTACTCATCACCACCCTGCCTAACTTAGCTTCCAATACTCTTTCCCATGACACCATGCTGTGACTAATTAATGTTATCTCTCTGTAGTTACTATAGCTCTGCACATCAACCTTATTCTCTAAATGGTACACAAACACGCTCTCTCCACTCCATATGCAACCTCTAACTTTCCAAGATATCATTAAACAATCTGGTGAAAAACACCACTGCCATTTCTCCTGAACACCTCCATGCTACCACAGGTATGTCATGTGGACCAACAGGCTTCCAATATTCATCCTCTTCATAGCTATCCTTACATCTTCCTTGGTATGCCATTGCACTTCCTCATTCACCATACCCACATTATCCAACCTTCTCTGTCTCATTCTCTTCATTCATCAGCATCTCAAAGTACTCTGTCCATCTGCTCAACACACCCTCCTCAATTGTGAGTACATTTCCATCATTATCCTTAATCACCCTTATCTGCTGCACATCTTCCCTAGGTCAGTCCCTCTGTCTAGCCAACCAGTACAAGTCCTGTCATCTCCCCTTAGTGTCCATTCTGTCATACAAGTCATCATATGACTCATCCTTAGACTTTGCCACCTCTCTCTTTGCCATGCACCTCATCTCCTTATACTCTTGTCTACTTTCCTCATCTTTTTGACAAACTCCTTCATCCCCAACTTATTTCTCTGTATACTGTCCTGTATTTCCTCAGTCCACCACCAAGTGTCCTTGTACTCTTTCCTCCATCGACATGTCACACCAAGCACCTTTCTAGCCGTCTCCCTTACTAGCTCTGCTGTACTTACCCAGATATTTGGTAAATCATCACTACCATCCAGTGCCTGTCTTAACCCTTCCCTGAAGTCCACCTCACAATCACCCTTTTCCAGTTCCCACCATCTGAACCTTGGTGCTGCCCACACTCCTCCTCTTCTTGATCATCAACATCATTTTACAGACCAATAGTCTCGCCTAAATACACTTAACCCTGTCACCACTTTACAGTCTCCAATCTCCTTCAAACTGGCCCTCCTAAATTGACTATATTCCACCTGTGTGCATCTCCTTCCACTCTTGTATGTCACCTTATGCTCCTCCCTCTAGTTATAGTATGCATTCACCACAGCCATATCCATCCTTTTGGAAAACCACTACCATCTCACCATCTGCATTCCTTTGCTTAACACCATACATATCCATCCCTTCCTCATCCCCTCTGTTCCCTTTACCAACATGGCCATTGAAATCTTCTGCAATCACCACTCTCTCACCCTTGGTTACAGTCATCACCACGTCATCCAACTGACTTCACATTTCTCTTTCTCATCCACCACACAAGCAACTTGCATAGCATATGCACTAACAACATTCATCATTACACTATCCATTTCCAGATTCATAAACATCACTCTATCAGACACTCATGTCAACCTCCAAAAACACCCTTGGCATACTGTTCCATTTGGATAACCCTAACCCCTACCCCTTTTCCCTTCTTATCCACATCCTGATAGCACAATTGCGATCTGGCTCCGATACACCTAGCTATACCCCCCTTCCATCTGGTCTCTTGCACACACAATATACCCACCTTCATCTGGCCATCATATCAGCTAACTCTGTGCCTATACCAGTCATACTGCCAACATTAAAAGTTCTTCCCCTTACTACCATACTCCTAGCGTTTCTCATCTCTTCCTGCCATATGAGTGTTGGAGATCCTCCAGGGTATGTCTGTCAAAGCAAAGGCTACTGTGCTATTGAATGACTCATGTGTGTTACAGCAATATTAAGACAGTGTCACTTTGTCCAGTTTTCTCCCATGTATGTGTGGCATACTACAGATGTCCTGCTCTAACGGGTTGAAAGGGATGACTCGGCAGCAAGAGAGTGAATACAGTGTGTCATATTGACATAGAACAGAAACGTGTATCAGGTATTACCTGTGCACATGTCAGTATAAGTGTATCTGGCCACTTCATAACCAGAGACATGGGATGCAAAATGTCAGTTAAATAAGATGTACATATTGTACATGTGTGTAATCTAAGTTACTGTGCATCCAACAAAGTGACATTTCTACAGCTACTGGTTGTTGCATTGCCGTGATACAGCCATGGGGACTACAAATAAGCATGATTATCTATTTGAAATTGGAGAGGTGTCCAAATGTGTTATGACTGTGCATCCATGCCTACTACGAACAGCTATATGAACACCAGCATAGCTGTATGGACTCAGCAATACCTTACTCGTAAAACCTGCCTCCACCAAAGTAGAGTAATCCTCTTTGCTGGACAGCATCAATACAAAAAACACAGTCTTGATCCATATATTGGCTGTACAGGGCAAATTAGGAGCTGGCACCAACTTGGCATCAAGTCAGCCTTTGTCTGATCAGACATATAAGGTCACAGACGGAGTACTGTAAGGCTAACTATGAGTACAAATTGGACACATCCACAAAGGCCAATTACAAGGCCATCTTCACATATGTCTGAAATCTCAGAGGCAACAAACCAAGCCACCCTTAATGGTGATCAATCAGACCACATAAACCCACAGCACAGCTATAGCCAACCTGCTGCAGATAGGTTTAGGGCAAACATCACACCCTGGCTCAGCATCATTATAGGTGGATATGCACAGCATCCACACCCCTCCCCTCATCACCAGTGAGCAGGTACATATTGCCTACTGAAAGGCAACAAACAAGTATCCATGGGACCTGATAACATCCCTGTCCACATCCTACATGAGCTCAGCCATGTGCTCCCAGCTCCATTACACACTGTAGTCACACTAGCCTTGGCACCATCCACAACCCATCCACATTAAAGATGGCTAATGTCATCCCTCTACACAGACATGAATGAGGAGTAAAGGATTATGAAACTAACTAGCCCTCATTGTGGGTAATATGACACATCAGGACCAGCAGTGCAATGCAAGCAGATACAGTGCTGATAGATTACAGGAGTATGTTCTGGTTGTGAGTGGTGGCTACTGGTATTCAGTGTAGCTGTGCAGGTTCTGTACATACCATTGCCAAATGTGTGACGTCCTGTGAGGTGTTTCCCTTTTTATGTCTTCCAGGTGCAATGTCGCATCAGCAAATGTCTACTTTCTCAGCGGCTGAGACAAATACAATCATAGAAGCCATACTACAGAACCATGCCATAATGTTTGGCCAGAACCAGCAACATCTGCAGGAGAGGACCGGCCTGTGAGATGACCTAGTCTACAGGGTAAATGATGTTGGCCTGCAAGCACGTACATACGAGTAGGCCGGCATCGTGCAAATGATCTCATACTTCATGTCCAACAAAGGGCTGCTGCAGTGGCCAGGGACCACACAGCCACAGGTGGGGGCCCAGCCTTGCAGCCCCCACTGACACCCACTGAGGAGTTCCTCGGCAACCTTGGGACCCTCATACCAGTACAACATCAGGGTTCAGACCCCCACATGCTGGAGGTGGGTAGCACCCAGACAATGGATGAGGAGTGTGCAGGTAAAGCCGCAGTGGAGATTACTAGATTAGTGTATCAGACATACCTGCATATGCAAAGTATCTATGTGCATGTGTCAGGTCAAATTGCAGTTGTGGATGGGGTTTTCTAATGCACAGAAGTGCACATCTATGGTGAAGGACAGCAAATTGTGTAGTATTGGGGGGTTTAATGTAAATGTGCAGACATGCTGCATCCATCTTTTACCAATGCCACATGTGAGTCTGCTGACAATACTTTTGTCCCAAAACTACCTGGCTCCATCTGGTCTACATGGACAGCAGCCTGAAGCTGGTGAGTATGGAATTTGTCCGTTGTGGTTTGCCAATACCCCAGGCATGTGAAGGCCATGCAATGTATCATGCACAAAACTGTCACTCATAGTCATATTGCTTGAAATGCATGTTCACTTGTGGTGGGGTTAACTGATTGCATCACAGTGGCCACCACAGGGGCCTATCTGAAGAGAAAGTAACATCCCTGTAGCATACCTCACAATCTATCAGTGCAAGACTTCTAGACAGAGACCAAGAAAGGAGGGAAAACAGCCTAAGTTAGGGACTTGTGTGAAACATTACTCACATACAGTGGATGTAAACAGTGTACACACCCCTGTTAAGATGCCAGGTGTTTGTGATATATATATATATATATATATATATATATATATATATATATATATATATATATATATATAAATTGAGACCACAGTATGTCACTCAACACCTTTTCTAATCTGTAATGTGACCTATGACATGAACAATTCAGTTGTAAAACCAATCAATCTGTTGGGCACCAAATATGGAGTATATAAACCTTACTATAAGATGGATGCACATGTGTGCATACCCTTCAAATAATATTTTATTGCAGCAGCTTGTGATTTACTGACAAAATTCAGACTGCTTGGGTGCAGACCTGCTATCAAGTAAAGGCACTCTGAGTAACACCAAATAAGTCTGCTGTCCAAGTAGGATATTCATGACATTTGCTCATTTGCCTGGAACAGCAACAGCCATGGCTTGCAGACAGCTTAGAAAGCAGCAAAGGGATCTCATATTTAAAAGGTATCAGTCAAGAGTAGGGTACAACAACATTACCACAGCATTGCATACACCATGGAACACAGTGGAGAAAGTTGTCAAAAGGTGGACTGGCTACGGGACAACAGTGCTGTTGAAAAGACCCTGACAATCCCTCCAAAAATGATGACAAGACATGTCAAAACCTGGAGAGGGAGGCTAGCAGGAGACATACAGCAACACTCAGGAAGTTGCAGGAATCTCTTGCAAGTACTGGTGTTGTGTACTATGTGTGAGAACACTCTCCCATATTCTGCATATGTATGGCTTATAGGGTATGTTCAGAAGATGGAAGCATTTCCCCACACCAAAAAACATCCAGGGGTGGATACAATTTGCAATACAGCACATCAAGTCTCCCAAAGGCATGTGTGAAAATGTGTTATGGTGTAATGAGACTATGGATTGACTTCACAGCCACAATACCAAAAGGTATGTGTGATGCACAAGTAACACCCCTCTTAACCTGAACACCAACATCAACATGGTGAATCACACTGGTGGCAGTAGCCTGCTGTGGGGATGCTCTTCCAAAGCAAGAACTGGGCCTGTAGTCATGGTGGTGTTAATTTTGAACAGTTCCAAATAACACCCACATCTAGCCCAAATCCATCAGGTTTCTGCAAGAATGCTGAGGATGGGGAGGGCTGTCAGACTTCAACATGACAAAGACCCAAAGCATACACCCAAAGCTACCTAAGAAAGGCTACAACTGAACACACTCATGGTTATGGACTGGCCCAGCCAGAGCCTAGACCTACAACAGATAGACAAACCCCAGGGTGACCTGATGAGGGCTGTGCACATGAGCTGCCCTTGCACTCTAACAGAGATGGGTGACCTTTGCATGGAAGAGTGGCCAAATAATGCCAAGTCAAGATGTGCCATGCTGATAGACACCTTCACAAGAAGAGTGAATGCTGTAAGTCACTTACAAGGTACTTCAACAAGGCAGATCACCTCCATACACACACAGCACCTCTGCACAGCCCATCTATTGAATACTCCTCCAAACATACACATGATGTCAACTGTATGACCTAACTTAGGCCTCTGGCAAACCCACAACACACTCTGTGCATATGATGCTACCTGTGCCACATCCCTGTTATCCATACCATCAATGCAGGGACATGCTAATATTGGCCTGATGCACAGGGTGAATATAGTACAGTGTAGCTATGTAATACCATGTACAGTGTTGTCTGCTTGCATTTGTTATACGTACACGTACAGGTGTATGTACCTTATTAGCCAGGATGCATTATTGCTGTTAGTACCACAGACTGAATGTAGTCTGACATGCTGTATTCTGTTTATGTTCCCGGTGTCTGCAGGCTGCGGCTCTGCAGACATTCCCAAGAGGGAGTATGGCAGAGTGGGAATACACAACCATGTCATAGTAAGGTACAGCTCTATATGTAAATGTATCAGGTAAGTATGTATGCAACAGTGTGTAAGGGACACTGTTGTCAGACAGTGTGACCTTGCATACATACCCCTTGTCACAGACAGGTAGCCTTCAGACATATCAGCTCAGTGTTGTGTAGTACCACAGGCTCATACATACAGAACAGGTTACCACATTACTGTCAGTAGGTCCCTCACAAGTGTAGCCATTACATTAACTGCAACAAATTCACCTGTAAATACCCGTTGGCCCTGCCATTTCTTTCCCATACACTCAGCCCTGATGCAGTTGATGAGGGCATGCATGATACTGTGTATGACAGGTTTGTGGCAGGTATTATTCCTGAGTTCACTGGGTGAAACAGGGAGACAAAATGGTATATCCTTTGTATTGACATAGTAAGGACTGACACAGGGAATGTGCACACAGTAACATAGACACAGTTGGCAATAGACAAATTAGTAAACCTACATGTCCACCTTAATGTACTGCACTACTACATAGACATGACATGCCTCACATAGAATATATGCATGGGCATAACACACCTTCTCTTACAACACATAATATTTTGAATGGCTTCATGGATGGTGAGATAACCCACCAGAAATAGGAGTTGGAGTCATGTATTGCTCCTACAAGCCTGGACAAGAGATACTGTAGCAAACATTGTATCAGCATGATGTTTCAGACAGATATGATGCCTGATGCTGGCATGTGTGTCACTACACTCACTGTGGCTGATTTGGTGACAATATAGCATACATGGGCATTGGTAAAGGACACAGACAACATATAGTTTGCAAACATTTGGATATTCCATAGACATTTTTACAGAGGAATGGTGTGGCATGCACACTGGTTTAATGTGCTGCATGTGAGGCAGATGCCGTTAGCATGCTGTATAAAGTAATGCCATTGGGAGGTGGTAACAGGCGTGGATGGTACACAAATCAAAATGGCGTCAGCCAAACAGCATATGATCTTCACCCAAAGACACACACAAACATTTGCTGGTAGTAAGATTAGAACCCCCTATCTATCTTGTTTGTTCTACTACAGTGTTATGCAGTTATCAGCATGCCACGGAACCTGCATAATTTAACCTCATCCCAAGGTACTTCTGAGGTGAATGACATTCGCAGGCCTAGTAAAGTACAGTGATGGGAAATTTGCAGGGTGGTACACAACTCAAAATGGTATAACACACAGTACATGACTTTCACACACACACACACACACACACACACACACACACACACACACACACACACACACACACACACACACACACACACAGTTGCCAGTAGTGAGATTATAGGTTCATAGGTTCATAGGCTCATACTAGGCTATCTGCCCTGGGGCATTTATAAGCCTAGCCCGATTGTGTTTGGCTTATGCCACCCCTTGATTTGAGTATACTGTGCCCTTTTTAAAGTTTAGTTTACTGTGCCTCTGTCTAATAGTGACACAGAAGTAATCCCCGGGACAAACCTACGATCCCCCATCCACTCATCAAGATTCTTCTTGAAGAGAGTCAGTAAGGTGCTCTGCCTAACATGAATTGGAATTCTATTCCAGAGCGAAGGGAGCCTCTGGGTTATGAATCTGTCCCTCCAGCATGTTTTATTTATTTCTATGTTGAGGTTCAAGTCCCTCGAGTGAGTGGCTGTAAGGGATTTAGATTTACTGAGGTGGAGCATGTCCATTAATTCTGGGTTGGACATAGCTTTATATGTCAGGCATAGATCGCCTTGAAGTAGGCGGTATGCAACTGAGTAGAGCTGGATTTTGTTTAACCGAGCAGCATCTGGCATCTGTTTGAGTCCCTTGATCCTCCTGTTAAGGTACTTTTGGGGCCTTTCTAATTGCTGCAGGTGTCGGGTAAGGTACATCCCAAAGGGGGCATTGTATTCTATGATGGGCCTGATGAGGGATGAATAAAGGGGCACGATTACCTCTCTTGATCTAGATGTGAATCCTTTCATGATGAGGTGGGCTATGTAGAAGGTCTTTCTAACCACTTTGGCAATGTGGTTGTCAAAGGAGAGATTGCTATCAACTTGGGTCCCCAGATCCCTAATTACTTTCTCTGTACTTAATGGGTTACCACCTATGTGGTAATTTGTGGGCACATTTTTACCAAAGGGTATGACTATGCACTTTTTGGCATTTAGCTTTGGACTATGGCTCTGGCACCAGTTATCCATCTCTGTGAGACCTTTTTGAAGGATGTTTGTGTCAGCTGGATAGTCGATTATGGCGCCCAGTTTGCAGTCATCTGCGAACTTGGTGAGCCATAGTCCTCCCACATTGGCCTGTACCTCAGAAAAGTAAATACCAAACAAGAGAGGTCCCAGGACAGAACCTTGTGGGATGTCACTTGTGACTGGTTTTGAGTCTGACATGGCTCCAGCAACTCTGACTCTGTGGGTTCTGTCTTTGAGCCAGTTTGTGACCCATCTTGTGACATAGGGGGTTATATTTAAGCTGGATAGCTTATCTATGATGCCCAAGTGGGGTATTGTGTCAAATGCCTTTGCGAGGTCCAGATAGGCTGTGTGGACTACCTTCCCTTAATCTATGGCCTTGGTGACTGTTTCGAATAAGTCGACCAGGTTCAAAAGGCAGGATCTGCCCTTGACGAAGCCAAATTGGGTAGGATCTAGTGTCTGTAGGTCCCCAATGTCTTTGTTTATGAGTTCCATGATGATCCTCTCCATAGCCTTGCAGACTAGGCTAGTCAGGCTTATGGGGTGATAGTTTCCAGGGTCCGCAGAGGTGCCACCTTTGTGGAGTGGGACCACTGTTGCTGTACGCCATTCTTTGGGCACATATCCTGTAGTGAGGCTGAGATTGTACAGCAGTTTTACTTGAGGGGTTAGTTCTTCTTGGAGTTCATGTAGGACGCAACCCGGGACGGCATCTGGTCACATGGAAGCAGTGTTTTTTGCTTTGGAGAGGCCGACCTTCACCTGAGCATCAGAGATGTTTGGGAAGCTGCACTCTGCTGGGATAGATACTTGCTCTTTTGGGGGGGTGGTGGTGGAGAAGTTTGCACTGAACCTGTCTGCCAGGATATTGGCGATGTCTGTGGGTTCAGTGTATTTTTTGTCACTTAGAATCAACTCAGAACAAGTCTGGGAGTTGCATCCCAGGTTCCTAATATAACTGAAAAAAGCCTTATGATTGTCTTTAGTGTCCTATGCAATTTTCCTCTCAAAGTTGTCCTTGGAGGATTTTATGAGGGATCGTAATTTTTTGCTAGTACTGATCAGAGATGCCTTCCCTTTTAGGGATTTTGCTCTATCATGTAGTAGCTTCCTCCTTCTGTTGTACAGTTTATTTATGGCTGGGGTCCACCAGACTGGACGCCTGCCTTTGGATGATTGGGCCTTGATTTTTTTTGGGATAGCATGATCCATGCATTCCTGGAGATGTCCATAGAATGTGTTTATATAGGATTCTGCAGTTTGGGCCGTAGTTTCCACTGGCCCTGGGGCCTTGAAGGATTCCACTTCAGTTTTGAGAAGTGTGAAGTTTGCTTTTGAGAAGTTTTTCACTGTGGTTTTCTGGGCTGGGGGTGGGGTCGGGATGTGGATATCCAGTGAAATTAATTTATCGTCTGATCTTACCAATGAGGGATATACTTCTGGTATGGAGCATGGGGTCCCCATGTTGGTAATGATCAGGTCTAGTATGTTTTCCCCTTTTGTGGGAGTGGTGACTAGTTGTTCCATAGCATTTAAGTTTATAAATTCCAGGAACCTTTGGGCTAAGGTGCTGGGGCTTGAGTAATGCTCCCAGTCTATGTTTGGGTAGTTGAAGTCACCCAATATAATGGTGTTTGGAGAGATCTTCATGTTCTCCATGTTTTCAGGAAAGCCGAGTGGGATTCCTGACTTTGAGAAGGTGGTCTGTAGGATGCTATAAACTGAAAAGCAGTCTTGCCCACTGTCAGTTGCACATGGATGGTCTCCGATACTTCGTGCAATGCCACTAACCTGGAGGTGTGGATATCCTTGATAAATATGGAAACTCCCTCTCCTTTTGTAGTTCGGTCCAGGTTTTGGGGCCGAAAAGCATGATTTGAGGTATAACCTGGTAGAGCTGGGGTGCTCTCTGGAGCCTTGAACCAGGTTTCTGTCACTGCACAGATATCGATGTTCTCCATACTGAGGAGAGCTTCGAGTGCATGCATCTTGAGGTTAAGACTTCTGGCGTTTAGCAGCATTACCCTTAGTTTCTTGCTCCTTCTGCTGTCTATGGAGGTGGGTTTGACTTTTGAGCCTTGCCTAAAAAAGGCACTATGGGGGTGGCAAGAGCCTTTGCCAATATCCGAAAGCCCAGAGGTGACAGGTGCAAGCCGTCCCTAGTGAAGCAACGTGGCTTGTCGAGCATGTCATCCCAGGCTGACAGACACTGGATCCCCTTTGAATGACACCAAAATTTTAGCCAATTGTTAAAATCAATCATTTTGTCTTTATACTGTGGCATCATTCTAGGTGAGGGTAAGATGCTGCTCAAAGGGCAGGGTCATACCAGCCTGGGCTACATGATCAGAGAGCTCCTCTATGTCTCTTTTCATGTAGTCGAGGGAGGTACATCTCAGGTCATTCACGACAGCATGTACAATGACTGAGTCATATTTGTATTTGCTTTGGAGTAACCTGAGTGCTTGCGTAATGTGGCAGATCCTAGCGCCCGACAGGCAGCTCACCGTGACCTTCTCTTTATTCAGCCTGGTGAGCGGGATGTCAGTGCGTCTGACAATAGAGTTACCTATTACAAGAGTATTAGAACTCCTACCTATGGTATAACACACAGTACATGACTTTCACACACACACACACACACACACACACACACACACACACACACACACACACACACACACACACACTCTTACCAGTAGTAAGATTAGAACTCCTACATATCTAGTTATTTCTATTACAGTGTTACACAGTGATCAGACACACCATGAAGTTTACATAATTTCACCTACTCCCAAAGTACTTCTGAGGTGAATGACATCAGCAGGCCTAGCAAAGTAGGGTGATGGGAAGTTTACATGATGGTACACAACTCAAAATGGTATAACACACACAGTATATGACTCTGGAGTCTATATTAAATCAGCGAATGCTTAAAATAGTGAATGCTGATTTATCGACTCATTAAGAATGAAACCTAAAAATCCTGAGGACACAGAACAGCCATTTCTTCCCAGGGGAAAAAAATTGCTGTTCCACAAAAAAAAAAAAGTTCAAAACACAAAATAAATTGGGGGGCTTTGTCCTCCCACCTCCCTACTTAAATATACCAACTGCAAGATTGCACCACAGTGGAGGAAATGGCAATGTCCCAAAAAAGGCAGAGCAATTTTTTTTCACTGGGGAAAAAAAACATTGCTCCGTGTCTTTGTGATTTTAAGGTTTTGCTCTTAGTGGGTTGATAAATCAGCATTCGCTGATTTAAAGGGAACCCTGACTCACCCAGAAACAGTTGTCAGTAGTGAGATTAGAACCCTTATCTATCTAATTATTTTTACTAGAGTGTTGCCCAGTTATCAGATGCACCATGGAGCTGAATCATTTCATGTAGTCCCAAGGTATTTCTGAGGTGAATGACATCAGCAGATCTAGTAAAGTAGGGTAATGGGAAGTTTACAGGGTGGAACTAACTCAAAATGGTACAACACACATACACTGTATACGATTCTCACACTAACACTTGCCAGTAGTGCGATTACAACCCCTACCTATCTAGCTAATTCTGCTATAGTTTTATGCAGTTATCAGACACACCACAGAGCTTACATAATTTCAACTATTTCCAAGGTACTTCTAAGGTGAATGACATCAACAGGCATAGTAAAGTAGGGTGATGGGAAGTTTACAGGGTGGTTTGGAACTCAAAATGGTATAACAAACACACCGTATACGACTCTCAGACAAACACCTGCCAGTAGTGAGATTAGAACCCCTACCTATCTAGCTATTTCTGCTATAGTGTTATGCAGTTATCAGACACACCACAGAGCTTACATAATTTCATCTAGTCCCAAGGTACTTCTAAGGTGAATGACATCAGCAGGCCTAGTAAAGTAGGGTGATGGGAAGTTTACAGGGTGGTACACAACTCAAAATAGTGTAACACACACAAAATAGGATTCACACACACACACACACACACACACACACACACACACACACACACACACACACACACACACACACACACACACACACACACACACACACACACACACACACACACACACACACACTTGCTACTATTGAGATTAAAACCCCTGCCTATCTATTTATTTTGACTATAGTGTAACGGAGTTATTGCATGCACTACAGAGATCATTGGGCTGACAAAGGTGCGATAACTGCACAGCTGAGGTAAACTGTTACAAGTGACAGACAGTCTTCCTTCAGTTTTTCCTCAGATCTTGCTAGTTTTTTCTCTCCTGCACTTCAAATAGCCTAATAGCTTTGCACTTAAACAGTTTTTTTATCAACTATTCTAGCACACATGAGAGCCATCAGCAGTAGTCATTCCTCATGGAATTAGCTCCAGTACTTAGTATTTATGAGCACCCCTCCTAGCACAATTAAAATGCAGTTCTCTGTGCTTTTTCCCATTAACCTGGTGCACTTGGGCATCCTGAGGAACTGTTACAACTGCTTCATGTACACAGACAACCCTCTCCTCTAAACTCCCAACACTCAGACTTGTGAGATATACCCCTATATCACCGAATTGGAAGATATGCACTTTCCCGCAATGACTAGACTAGCTGGTCAAAAGGAGGAGGGTCAACACCTGCAACACACCACATGGAACACATACCCCTCGAGAACACCCACTAGCACAGCTCTGACATGCAAACAATAACCATACACCCACCTTCACAGAGGCACTCAATAGACATTTACTCAAACAGTGGAGACCACCAGGACAGACACCCACTCAACCACCACAACACAGCACAAACCACAGTACACATATCTCACCTAAACAGTGTGCCCGTAAGCCTAAGTCCCAAAGGCCAACCACCTTACCTGATACAGTAATCATAGGTGAATCAATAGTGAGGCAAACAGATGCCCCACTCACTAAGTTGAACATGGAGGAGGTAACAGTCAGCTGTCTATCAGGTGCCAGAATCCAACACACAGCACACCCAGTCAGGTCTCTCCACAACAACTACAAGTATCACTCTGTCACTGTACATGTGTGAGCGTGTCTGAATTGCCTGAGATGCACCTCCATGGACTATATGAAAAGCGACATGGTGGAGCTTTCAAATTATGTGGGCCAGGCAGGTATGACAGTAGCACTGAGCGGTATACTACTGTCATCCAGAATGATACCACAGTACAAACAACAAATGATTGACTTCAGCAATTTGCTTAAGGGTCTGGTGTCACTCTCATGGGATCCAGTATCTGTCTGCTTGGGATGACATGATTGACAGACTGTGATGGCTTGCCAGAGATGGCCTGCATCTGTCACCCCTGGGTTTCCAGGTACTGAATAAGTGTCTTGCCATACCTATAGTGCCTTTTTAGGTGGTGTTCCAAATCAAATTACCACTGTAACAGCTATACATATATGCAATCTGAGGGTCATGCTGCTCAACACTAGACATCTAAATCTCAAGACGCAGCCACTCAAAGCACTCCTCAAAATGGAGAACATTAACATTTGTGCTGTAACGGAGACCTGGTTTACAGCAGCAGACAGCACTCCTGCACTACCAGCCTATAACTCATTCCACACCTGTCAGCCTCAAAACATGGACCACAGTTACAAAGGCGGTGGTGTCTCCATATTAATAATGGATTTGCACACATCCAGAGTAGTATCACAGCATATTGCATCTGAAATACTTCAGGTATAACTGACATTGGGTAATAGTGCAATCCAGGGCAAAGTCTGCTATAGGTCCACATCCATGTCCTTAGACACTCAATGCACATTTCTCAACACCATGGAAACTATCAAGGTCTAACCCAACACTCGCATACTAGGAAAGTTCAACTACCCCTTCATCAACTGGGTAAGATACTCAAGCACCAATACACTGGCCCAACCCTTCCTGGAATTCATCAGTTCCAATGCCCTGGACCAGCTCATTCTGACACCCAGTAGAGGAAGAAAAATCCTTGACCTGTGTTGATTACTAACATATGGGACCATTGCTGACAACAGTAGTCAATCACTACCTGGTCAGCTCCAACACAGAGTAATCACCATGGAAATCCACATCTCACCCACACCCCCCACAAAGGTGACCACCTTGAAAATCTTCTCCAAAGCTGACTTTGGACTCATAAGAACAGAGGTGGCTAACTTCACAGCACCCATTCTAATGGAAAATACCTGCATGGCTGCTGAATCATACACTAATGCACTGTACAAACATGTATATCAATGCATGGAACAAGCCATACCCAACAGAACCATGACACTCTCCTCCAAACACTGGAGACCAATCTGGTGGTTTGCTGTCATTAATAACCTGTACAACAGAAGAAAGCAACTGTTGCAAAAAAAGGTGGAGTCCCAAGAGTGGTGAAACTCCCTTATTAAGAGGAAACAGGCAAGCAACCAGCTGGTAAACGTAAACTGTTCCACCAAACAAACAAATATAACAGCAAATAAAAATATGGTAGCAGTTGTACGAAGTATAGCTCCAGACCAAATAAAATAAACCAAGAACTTTAATATTTGGTAAGCACTTTCACCACTGTCCGTGGCTTCTCCAGACCATATACAAATATAAAAACACACACAGAGAGGTTTTTAAAGCTGTCCCTGTATACCTCATTAACCTGAAAGACCACTCCCAGTCAATCAAGTTACTTTAGACACACCGTCTTTTAAAAGAATCAGTACAATCATCTATATTGCATAGTATTACTTTTAAAATACAATTTTTATAGCACATTAAAAGTCTTATTCAGCAATCAAAGCATTTATAGGCATCTACAAGCATTTCATATTTAAAAACTTTTCAGAACATTGCTTCTATCAGCAGCATAACAAATGCTATATATTATGCTAAACATCATTATTTAAACAACAATGGTACTAAAAGTCTCTATTTATTATATATTCTTTGCTAAAGTCATATTGCACTATGCTGTCTGCTTTGCTTCAAATATATGCTGTTACTTAAAAATTATGACAATAACAAATCTAGGTTTAACCTTCCATACATTCCTATTACTTCTAACAGTGTAAATAAAGCTGCAGTTTAAAATGCAAACAAGTTTCCCATGCCATGTGTTTAAATTCCATTTTAAAACTCAAAAAATTCTTCCCATCACATTTTCGACTGTTAACCTTGCCCAGTGAGTGTAAACCACTTAAGATATACTTATATTGCACCCTCATTATGTTATATTCCTTTTCCAAAAGTTAGAAATGTTAGAAATGAGAGAAGTGTGCTCATCGTAATTGCAGCACCTCTGCGCATGTGCAATGACATCATCACACTCGGCAAATGCTCCTTTTTACTTCTTCCCACTTTCTTCATTTAATTATGAAAGACGACCAAGTATTATAAAGTATATATCATTGTTAAATAATTTAGAATACACCAAGTCACAAATTCATATATGTAGACAGTTTTATACAAGGGAAGTTTTATGCTTTTCCCCATAGAAACAAATCATACTGTTGCATTTCTGTCTTTCATATGTCGATCAAGTATATGTAATATAAACAATCAGCATATTATATGGATACATCCAGGCACAATTTTATAGAAATATAATAGACATAACTTTAACTCTATATCTCTGGGCAACCCATTCAGTCCGTAAAATATATATTCTATGGATAGTAATAGTTCAGTACATATGTATAGGCAATTTGGTGCAAATATATATGTCACCAGTTTGTATAAAAAACAGGACTTATTATATGTTTTTGTCCTACATATAGACCCTCAGTATATACTTCAGGTCTATATCAGTTTATCAAAACAGCTGAAGTTCAAACACCATATGTTCAAACTTCAAACCATGAACTACAAAAACATCAAAGTCTTAAAACAGACGCTGTTCCAAGAAACACACACACAACACAAACACACCAAAACAACATCAATCCACACATGTACACTCAAAATCCTACATCTAACCCTACACTAAACTGTACATACACTACTACCTATCCACTTACCTTAACCCAAACCCTAACCCTAAGGTCCGTCACTATCGCACACTCACCTGACCCGTGCCCTAACCCTAAAGTCTTCTACTGTCACACAACCACCTCACCTGCACCATAACCTAACTCACCTAACTTGCTCCCTAATCCTAACATCCACACAATCACACACTTACCTGAACCCAACCCATAACTTCCCACCACAGTCCTAATATTCACAAAGCCACAGAAATAGCCCACCAAATTCTTTCCCTGGGAAAGAATTCGGTGGGCCACGGCGTCACGATTACCATTCTTTGAACTTTACAGTTTGAACATCTGGTATTCGATATTCAGCCATTTCGACGGACTGATATAAACCCTATACTTCATAGGACACTCGGAACAATATATTGCTATTTACCAAAGGCATTCTTACACAATTATATAGTACTTTAGATATATTGTAATTTATATGAATAGGGTCTTCTAACAGCCATACCCATGATATGGAACTAGTCATACCCAACAGAACCATGGCACTCTTGTCCAAACACTGGAGGCCAACCTGGTGGTCCCCTGCCATTAATAACCTGTACAACAGAGGGAAGTAACTGTTGCAGAAAAAGGTGGAGTCCCAAGAGTGGTGAAACTCCCTTATTAGCCTCAACAATAACTTGAGGTCCCTCATGAAATCACCTAAAGATGCCTATGATGGCAGAATTGCAGCAGACACTGACAACAATCACACATCCTTTGTTCATGATATCAAGAACCTCCATGACAATATCCAGAAGTGCTCTGAGTTACTGCACAATGCTACCTACTATACTGAACCAACTGGTATTGCCAACATTCTTGCCAACACATTCAGTTCCAGCTTTACAACTCATTCCCTCCCTAAGGGAACAATCATAATGCCAGAAGAATGCCAGGCACCCAGGATTACTGCCACCCAGGTTACACCTGCATTGTCTACAGGCAATAATATAGCTTCCATGGGACCCCAAATTATCCCTGGCTATGAATAATATGAATTATTTCTGAGCCTAATTTGAGTGTGGCTCTTCAATATCTTACTGAGTTATTGGACAAAGGTTTGTCCTTCTCTTCCATTAAGATTCATGCTGCAGCAATTTCAGCTCACTATGATTGTGACCCACCTTTGTTTTCGCATCCTTTGTTCAAGCAGTTTCTTAGAGGGGCAAAGAATATAAGACCCCCACGTAGAGCTCCTACTCCTGCTTGGGATCTCAATTTGGTGTTGGAAAAACTTACTCTACAACCTTTTGAGCCTGCGGCTACTGCTGAATTGAAATACTTGTCATGGAAGACTGCTTTCCTGTTGGCTATTACTTCTGCAAGAAGGGTGTCTGAGTTGCAGGCCCTTATGGCAGTAGAGCCCTTTTTGATTTTCCATAAGGATAGGGTATCATTACGTACTAATCCTTCCTTTATGCCTAAGGTGGTTTCTAGTGTGGCTTTAAACCAAACTATTCATTTACCTACTTTTTATGCAGACCCCCAAAATAAAGGGGAAAAGATTTTGCACACTTTAGATGTACACAGGCAATTGAGATATTATTTAAGCAGGACTAAGGATTTTAGGCAGTCTCAGCAGTTGTTTGTTTCTTTTGCTTTGAGTTCACAGGGCAAGCCTGTGTCAAAACAAACTATTTCCAGGTGGATTGGCTTTTGCATTGCATTTTGTTATTCCCATCATGGCAAGGAGATTCCAGCTGGGATTAGGCCTCATTCCACTAGGGCTACTGCCACTTCAACAGCATTTCTAAGGGGGGTGGCAACTAAGGATATTTTGGAAGCAGCTACTTGGAGTTCAGTGCATACTTTCTCTAAGCATTATCACCTTCCTATTTACTCTAAGTCTAGGGCTGGTTTTGCCACAGCTGTTTTGCAAGGCATGTTGTCAGCTCCTACTTCTTTATAATTTGCCAGCCTCCCTTACCTCTGCTTTGGGATTCTACCCAATAGTCAGACATGAACTACAAAGATACCTGGCACCACATCTGTGTGCCCTGTTCAGTCACAGCCTCACTTCAGGGTTTGTCCCTCCCAAATGGCACACTGCTACAGTCATCCCTCTCCATAAAGGTGTGGCAACTACAGACCCTGGGAATTATCAGTTCAGTATCCTGATGAGTCTGATGTGTACAGCTATGGAGCTCATCACCAGGGACCTGATCGACAAACATATAGGTACTCTCCTTACTCTGGACCCCACACAGTTTGGCTTTATGAAAAGGAGATCATGCCTGTTCAACCTGGTTGACTTCTTTGAGTCAGTCACCAGGGCTGTGTATGACAGTAAGGCACTGCATACAGCCTATATCAATCTGGCCAAGGTTCTTGATACCATTCCTCAGTCAGGAATTATGGATAAACCCACCAAACTAGGCATCAACCCCTATATCACTAGGGGGGGTTGCAAACTGGCTCACAGAAAGAACACAGTGTGAAAGTAACAAGCTCCAAGTCAGACTGCCAGCCAGTCATGAGTGGAGTCCCACAGGAATCAGTCCTGGGTACTCTCCTGTTCAGCATGTACCTCTCAGGAGTAAACACCAACACAAAGGAACTCTGGCTGACCAAGTTCACAGACAACTGCAAGTTGGGAGCCATCATTAACTCCACAAGTGATGCAGACATCCTACAGAAAGGCCTCACTGAGACCACTGACAGGCATGGAAACCATGGCCTGAAGTTTAACACCACAAAATTCATCAATAGCCCCTTTGGCAAAATCTCAGCTCCCACTAAGTACCACTAAGTACCACATCAATGGGAGCCTACTGAACACTGTAGGTGTTATAAGAGATCTGGGGACACAGGTTGAGAGCAACCTCTCCTTTAGCTATCACATTGCCACTGTGGTCTGGAAATCCTTCTATGTGGCACATCTCATTACCAAGGGTTTTGTACCCAGGAAGAAGGAGGTCATTGTGTCTGTGTACTCTTCCCTCATTAGACCAATCATCAAGTATAATGGCCCATTTGGCATGTACCTCACTAGACACCTGTAACAGCTGGAGAGGCCACATAAGTACCTCACAATGAAGATCCTAGGCATTAAACACATGTCCTACACAGTAGAAAAAAGAAATTAGAAGCACACCACGACAATCAAAGCCAACTTAAAAAGCTGATGTATCCTTTATTTGTAGAAAGTAAGTGCTTTCATGCCTCACAGGGCACTTCTTCAGACTTTAATGAAAATAAAAAGTAAAAAAACTCCCTTATATCTCTACTTAACTCTTTCTTAAGCCAATGAAATCTCTGAATGTCAATTAGCTAATTAATTCTAATTAATTCTAATTTACAGCATTTAATTTCCTTGTCTTTAGAGAGATCTTTATAAAGACAGTTGTTGATTGATAGAATTGTCTAATAAAACTGGCAGTCTACTGTGAGTCTCTAAAAATAATAATAAAATATTAATAAAATATATTCATACACATGATGTACCTATACGCAAACAGAGATACATAAAAAATTCATATAGAAACATAAAAATATAAAAATACATAAACATATAAATATGAAAATGTAAAAAATACATACATATACATATCCATATCTGTATACGTATGTGACTCAATCTATACTTCGATGTTATGTATAAATATATAAGTATGTAAAAGTATATATACATATGTAAATAAGTATGTATAAAAAATATATATAAAAATATATATATATGATACATAAAAAATACATACATATATATATATATATATATATATATATATATATATATATATATAAATATATATGTGGACGTATGAAATAAATTTAATATATGATGGAAATGTGTGTGAATGTAAATATAAAAGGGAATGTAAAAATGTATATAAAAAAGTATGTATATGCTTATATATGTATGTGAGAATCGCATGAATGTGTATGTGAGAGTATGTGGTAAAGATCAGTATGAATTAAGTGCAATATGTGTACTTGAATGAGAGAAGCTAGTGTATGCAAGTGAAGAACTGTATGGAAAGAGCAGTGTTGTTAATGTCTCAATGGTCTATCTTTCAAAAAGGGTTTTAAAGAAATTCTATCATTGAGACCATGTCTAATATCAGCTTGTAGTCTGATTATCCATTTGTTCTCTTCTTTTTCAGTAAAGTTGCTTATGTTTCCTAGCCTTGTGGTGGTATGTATCAGTTCTAAAACCATGAACTTAAATTTATGTGTGGTATCATTATAAATCACATGTTTGGCTAGGGCATTGGTCTCATTCTCTTTGCTTATGGCATATAGATGTTCCCTAATTCTCTCTCTTAATGTTCTATTCATTTTACCAACATAATACATATTGCATTTCTGACAAACACCTAAATAAACATTTCTGGAAGCACAACTAGCATAGAAATCAAACTCATAACATACTTGTGTGTCAGGATGTATAAAAGTATTTCTATTATATATATATTGACACTAGTTACAACTGTAACAAGGAAAAGTTCCCTTTTTTACTGAAAGTATTCTAGTCTGTTTGTGCTCATAACATAGTAGTCTCTTCAAGGACCTAGTGTTCTTATAACTGAAGCTCGGATGTTGACCTACTATCTTACTAATCTCTTCATCTAAAGTCAAAATTCCCCAATTCTTTCTAATAACATCTGTTATCATTCTATTACAGTTAGTATAAGGAATATTAACTCTTTGTCCAATCTTGTTATTTCTTTTCTGATGAACTACCATATTATTATTCTGTTGTTCAGCACTTTCTATATATGGCCGTCCTTTACCTGTTCGATCCACATAATTTAGATTCTCTAAATCTTTTTTATTATAACCCCTGTCTGATAAATCCTTTTCTGTGTCTAATAAGGCTTTTTCAAAAATTTCCTGTTTACTAGTTAACCTTGAGCATCTCAATGCCTGGTTCTTTACCACGTTTATATATATATGTGGGGGATGCATACTGGTCCTGTGTAAGAAGGCATTTCTTCAAAAGAGTTTCCTATAGATCAATGTATGTATCTTACCTCTATCTTTTGAAATCAACACATCTAGAAACTCTATAGAATCTTTTGAGCAGTTACTAGTTAATGTTAAAAAGCTAGTGGTGCCATTTATATAGGTAATAAAATCATTGAGTGATTCATAGTCTCCTCCCCAAATCAAAAAGAGGTCATCCACAAATCTCTTATAAAGTCTAATATATTTAGAAAAACCAGTATGTTGTAGAATGTATGTATGCTCCCAGTAAGCAAGTACTAAATTTGCATATGAGTTGGCGCATGGGGTACCCATTGCCACTCCTGTTGTTTGCAAAAAATACTTATCAGAAAATATGAAAACATTATTATTCAAAATTATTTCCAATAACATTATAATCTTAATTACCTCATCCCTTGTTATATCTTTCTGAATTAGGTACAACCTTAAATATTCTAGACCTACATCACTGGGTATACATGTAAATAGGGACTTTACATCCAGGGTTACTAGATAATCTGTTTCCATCAAGAGCCCATCATTATTTAATGTAGTTAGTGCTTCTAAAAACTGTTGCGTGTCCCTAAGAATAGATGTAGTTGTTTGTACAATAGGTTTTAGCTGTTTCTCTATATAGATGGAGATGCTCTCAGTTAACCATCCTTACCTGAGACTATGGGTCTCAGAGGTGGTTTTTGTAGGTTCTTATGAATCTTTGGTAAACCTCTAAACATAGGAACTAGTGGTTTCTCAATAAGAAAGTATTTGTAAAGATCATTATCTATAATAGAGCACATTAGCATATCATATAAATCTGTGTATACATTCTTAATTAAAACATTCAATTCCATAGGAGTTAGGCACTTATAGGTAGTCTGTTCAGACAACATGTCAGTTATTTCTTTCTCATAAAAGTCCTTGTCTAATATCACAGTGGCACCTCCCTTATCCGCAGGCCTAATCACAATATTTACATTATCCTGTAATTCATTTAAAGCTTGTCTTTCTTCACTAGTTAAATTAAAAAACTGCATTTTTGGCTTACAAGATCTATCATTAAACAGTGCTAATAAGTCCGCAGTACATGCTTTTTCAAAACATTCTAAATAACTGTGTAGTGGAGGTATAAAAGTTGATCGTTTAGAAAATACACCGACATTGTTATTCATTAAATCTTGATCATCATTATTGTATAGTAAGCCTAATGCTACATTTCTAGTAAAGCACTTTAGGTCAATTATAATATTAGTTACATCAACAGACTGTGAAGGAATAAAAGATAATCCTTTATTCAAAACAATTACCTCCATTGACGTTAAAGTATGTTTCGATAAGTTCACTATTAAGTCCTTTGTGCTTGCTTCAGAATTTTCTTCTGGAATTCGTATGGCTCCTCGGATGTCTTCCTCTTGCGCCCCTTGTAAGTCGGACTCCATTCTTGTCTGTTCATAGGTTTGAACAAAAGGGGAAAATGGAGCTCTTCATGTAATTCCTCTATGGTATCTATTGCTGTCGTAGTTGTTAGCATCATTTTAGGTCGAACGACCGGTTGAAGATTGCCTTGGAATGAAGAGACAGGCTCTGAATTGTCCTTGAATGTAGTGACAGGCTCAGCGTGTATCTCCACCACTACCTCTTTCTTGTTTCGCACGCTATTAGCCGGAAATGATGTAATAGAACCGGTAGTGGTGGTAGAAACAGTAACTCGATCGTACTGTGTTACTGCTTTCTCAGTGTAAGAGGGAGTTTCAGCATTTCTGGTCCTGATGGACTCCTTCGGCCAGGAGAAGACGTTCCCCTTGGCGAAATCTAGACAGTCCCTTTCTAATTTCCTTTTTTTAGTTAAGAGTAGTCTATTATCATGTATAGAGAATGTGGTCGATAGTTCACTAAAAAACCCCTCTGTCTGTATGTTATTAAGGGATTTAACCAAAAGTTGATTTAATGTATCTGTTTCGCTTTTCAGTTCAGATTCTATGGTAGTATATTGCTCTAAGTTTTAATTCTGCCTTTTAATTTTGGATACTACCCTTGGAGAAACATACAATGTGGTTCTATTCTGTTTCTGATATGAAAATGTTATTGAATTCTCTCTTTTATTATGTCCAAACCTGGTTAAAGATAATTAATTAATTTATTTATTGATGCCAATTAAGTCACAGCATTTAAGGAAACTGCTCCATAGGATTGTTCGTCTGAAGAAACCCAGTATAGAACTGGGTGAAAGCGCTCAGTGTATGTTCATTTGTTTTGTGGAATAAATTGTAGAGTGATGCAGTGATCTGTTGTGGCTTCATTTTCTCAATTACCAGTTTTGTTCATTTTGGACTACTTAGAGGTGATCTCTGCTTAACTTGGAAAGCCTTGTCTGACCCAGCTCGTTTACAAATGCTACATCTCAAGACATCTCAATCTCTCTGCACCACACACTGCAGGGACTGTGACCTCATTACCACAATCAACACAACATGCTGGAGGGACAGGTTCCAGATTGCACATGCCCTGGAATATACTTCTCATACATGTCAAGTAAAGCACCTAGATGACACTATTCCTGAGAGCTCTTGATGAGTGGATGGGTAATAGAAAGTTCACCACAGGGATCACTCCAGTGGCTCTACTTGGGGTCACTGGAAACTAATATCGGGCAGCATAATAGCAGGGCACCTCTATGGGTTAGGCTTGCAATGGCTCTATGGCCATTAGCCTAGTACACACCTATGAACCTATAAGGGGAGTGACATTGGCATGGCTGATACAGAAGGCCAGTAGGTGGGTAACTTATCAAAACACTTCTTCCTACAAACACACAGTTACACACACATGTATACACCCACACACACATTTGTCAGATCTGAGAGTCAAACCCCTGTCTATTTATATAGTTGTACTATAGTGTTACGCAGTTATTGCATGTGCTACAGAACTTACTGGAGTAACAACCAGCCAAAGGTGCTGATAAGGGGAATTACATCAGCAGGACTGATAAAGTATACCAGTGGGTGGAAAACTTATCAAAATACTTCTTCCTACAAACATACACACTTTCACACATACTTAAATACCCACACACACATTTGTCAGATCTGAGAGTAGACCGCTGCCTCTCTATTTATTTGTGCTATAGTGGTATGCAGTAATCACACGTGCTACAGAGCTTATTGGACTGACAACTGGCCAAAGGTGCTGATAAGGGAAATTACATCAGCAGGAGTGATAAAGTAGGGCAGTGGTGGGTTGGAGACTTATCAAAATATTTCTTCTTATAAACATACAAAAACACTCATTTGCCAGATCTGAGATTAGAACCAATGTCTAGCTAGTGATTTGTATTGCTGTGTTATGCAGTTATTACACATGCTACATAGTTTAATGGGCTGACAACTGGCCAAATGTGCTGATAAGGGGAATGACATCAGCAGGAGTGATAAAGCAGGGCAGTGGTGGGTGTGAGACTTATCAAAATACTTCTTCTTACAAACATACACACACACTCATTTGCCAGATCTGAGATTAGAACCCTGTCTAGTTAGTGATTTGTACTAGTGTGTTACTCAGTTATCACACAAGCTACAGAGCTTGCTGGGCTGACAATTGGCCAAAGGTGTTGATAAGGGGAATGACATAAGCAGGAATGATGAAGTGGGGCACTGGAAAGTGTTGTGGGTGGAAATGGCCTAAAACGGTTTCACCTACAAACAAAACCCCCTCACTCTCACATACATAACTGTCACACACACACACACACACACACACACACACACACACACACACACACACACACACACACACACACAGCTGTCAGTATTGAGATTAGAACCCCTACCTTTCTAGTTATTTCTACTATAGTGTTATGCAGTTATTGCATGCACTACAGAGATTTTAGGGGTAATTGGTGTTCAATGGTACTTCTAAGGTGGGACTCCATTCCAGAGATAGGTGTACTCCAGTCCAGGGTTTTGGGTGCTACAACCATACCTCTCAGGTGTGCACAGGACTTTCCTCAGGGTGCTTGTTTTGTTTAGCAGACATTTTCTGACATGCCTATAGTCTGAAACTGCAATATATTATGTCATTACCTAGTGCAGACATCCTCAGATCATCACAGTGCTTTACCAGTGGAATAGTAGTTGTATGATGCATATATCAATATTATGTAGGCAGATGTGTAAATTCTTGACCAACAAGGCCATTTGTGAGGTAGGGCTACAGCCAGTGTAGTAATGACACAACAGTCCAGCAACCTGGTGATAAACTGGCTGGGGATCTCCTGCTTCTGTGGTATCTTTCTAACCTGAGATGTCATGCCCTTGTGTGTGCATACCTCTGACCTGTACATTTTGTGGCAGGTTGTCCAGGTATTTGGCTAGAGGTTTCATCCTTTCTACATAAACTTGTGTTTTTATCACATTAGTTACATATAATTAAAGTGTGATGTTACAAAATAATACAGACATTACTGTTTCTGAATACATAACCTTCAGATAATTCCCACTACTGCAAACCCCTCACCCCACCAACTTTCTCAGTATATAAGGACAATATTTACAACACATGCCTATCATTGTGCCTTTGTTGCACTTTTCTTTCTGCCCTTGTTCAGACAACTTGCTGTTAGAGGTTGGAAGTTATGATTGTGGCTGCAGAGTGCATTCAATTGTGTAGGCATGTCCATTTGTAAAAGCAAACATAAGAAAAAGGAATATTGAGAATGACCACTGGCAACAGTACCACACAGCACTTATATTCACAAAAGCCTTGGCACCTCTGCTACACATTCTTCAAGATGACAGTAATATGTGTAGCATATTCCACATAGCACTGTGACTTCCAGGTATGTCAGTGACAGAGCAGTGAGTTTTAATGACATGCATAACAGTTGGCACTGAAGTTATCTGCACATGGCCCTGTCAAAGGCTGCACTGTACCTAGGGCAGTACAAGTTGACTGCCAGGAGAATGTGCTGGCCAGATCTAGACATTATTAACCACACATACACATAGCTCATTGACCACTGCATATTGTGAACAGGCAACATGTTTTCATGTGTATTCGTACAGCCCTGCCAATGTGTGCTATGCTGCTATTTCCATGCAAACATATATGTTACTGCATTTGTGTGGGTATATGGGGGGCACACCTGTCTACTTTGCACATTTGCATAAACTGTGCTGGTATTTGCTTTACATTGTGGTTCCATTTGCCATACTATTGTGCCTGTCTTGGGGACTGGAGACATATCAGTAAAGAGCCCAGGTCAGATTGTACTGGCATACATTTGAGTTTCAGACTTCTTAACCTTCATAGCCTTACTGCAACTGTGGGTCCTGCTGTGCTATTACTGCATGAGTCTGTAGGGGGTTAATTCAACATTGCCACCATATGTGTGCCTTTACCAGACATTTCTCTGTGGTTTTCTACAGCTGACTTGCTGTATGGGTGTGAGGGGTGGTTATGGGACCCCCACACTGACATCCATGCCTGTGACCTATGAGCCCCCACATAGTTGTCCACACACCTATACTGCAGTGGGATTTGCCACCTTGGGTACTACTACATAGGGTGTGGAGGCCAGTTTTGGCCAGACATTTCCTGGTGGCCAACACAGCTGTCAGTTGTGTACTGCTATCCCAGTAGGCCATTCCATTCCCTTGCATGCATGCAACATTACCATAGATATGCTAGCAGAACATACCATTCCATTCCTTGTGTTTGCAGCAGTTATGAGAACAGTGCTTGAGGGCCGCCTATGTTGGATGCACACATTATACTGACTATACATGGTAGGTTACAGGTAATGTTATGTGTGTACTGTGTGTGCAAGTCAGAGAGAGTGTGTCAGTCCCTGGGGTCCCTACAGTGTCAGTGTGTGTGCTATGTGTTGCCTCTTTGCCAAGGTGTGAGCATACTGAGCATGCCTCCATCTGCCTATGAGACCAGCCGCAGGGGCCTCCTCCTGTGAGTCCTTCTGTGCCTGTGAGGACCTTGGCAATGGTGGTGGGCTCTATGGCCCTTCCCTGTGCTGCTCCTGCTGCAGCTGTTTCAGCAGGCTCATATTGTGTAAAACGGCACATACTATGAACATGTGTGCACATGTGGCTGGAAAATACTACAAGGGTCCACCAGATATGTCAAGGCAGCGGAACTGTGACATGAGCATCCCAAACACACACTGAATAATGATCTTGGTTTATGCGTGTGCCTCATTATGGCATTTCTTCTGTGGGTGTGTCTGCATTTCTGATGGGTGTCATCATCCACGGCTCCAGTGCATAGCCAGCATCCCCCACCAGATGGCTACATGAGATGCTCCCACTGGCAAATGCCTGGTACAGTTGTGATGCCAGACATGGAAGTAGTGATAGCTTCCAGGGCTGCCAGCACACACATTTATGATAATGCCTTGGGAATTGCATATGACCTGACAGTTGATGGAGGTGAAGTCTTTGTGGTTTATGTAGACCCTACCCTGTTCACCAGGTGGTGCTTTGATGTGGATATGCATGCAGTCTATGGCACCCATTGCCTCCGAGTATTCTACTACATGGTGGAAGAGATGCATATTGCTGGTCCTCTCCTCATAGGTGTTGGAGAAGTAAATGTGCTCACTGGCATGTGGTAGCATGGCATCTAGGAACTTGTGGAGTACCATGGATGCAGATGCCTGTGAAATCCCCATCATGTTCACAGTAGGTATTTGGTAAGTGCCTATAGCTAGAATTATTAAGGCTACACATACCTTGGTATCCACTGGGATGGGTTCGCCTCTGTTGGTTCTAGCTCTGAGTTGAGGCTGGCACAGCTCGGTAAGTTGCTGAAGTATGTTTCTGTCCACTTTGCAGCATTCTACTATCTCCAGATCCTGTAGCCCCTGAGGTTACCCTGGGTCTGAACACTCTTCTCCTCCTTGGTCTGTGGCAGTTATCAGCGTTATCCTTCTCTCTGCCCTCAGCCTCTAGCATATACTGATGGATCAAAGCAATGGCAGCACTTAACATTTTTCCAATTAAAATTCCCCCACATGTATACACCAGTGGTGCAGAGTTTGCTGGAAAAAACAGACTGTAAGGTGTTTCCATACTTCATACTGTTGTGCTGTAGATGCTGCCTGTATGATTGGCTGATTATGATACATTCCAGCTGCCACCTATATTACTCATAACTTTGATTTGGCCACTGTGAGTGTTAGAGGCATTACTGGTAAATTGTGCATGATTGCCTTTATTCTGCTGTTACCCTTTTTTAATTATTTTTTTACTTACATCTCCTCCCACTTTCAGCTATGCAGCCACCTGCAAGCTGTATTATTGTGCTTTGCCTGGCCCATTGTGAGTTGCAAGAGTCCCATATTAGTGATTTCTACTTCATTTCTCCTTTATTGTAATGTTGCCCTTTATCTTTTTTTTTACATCTCTGTTCATTTTCAGCTATGCAGCCACCTGCCAGCTGTATTATTGTTTGCTTTGCCTGGCCCATTGTGAGTTTCAAGAGTCCCATGTTAGTGATTTATATTTAATTTCTTCTTTATTGTGCTGTTGCCATTTAAATTCTTTTACATCTCCTCCCATTTTCAGTTATGCAGCCACCTGCCAGCTGTATTATTGTGTGCTTTGCCTGGCCCATTGTGAGTTGCAAGAGCCCCGTGTTAGTGATTTCTATTTAATTTCTTCTTTATTGAGCTTTTGCCCTTTAATTTCTTTTTTTTATATCTCCTCCCAGTTTCAGCTATGCAGCGACCTGCCAGTGTATTATTGAGTCATTTCAATGGCCCATTGCATGTTGCAGTATCCCATATTGCTGTTTGTACTGCATTTCCCTTGTTCTGCTATTTCCTTTTTCTTTTCCTATATCCTTCCTATTTAAGCCCCGGCGTGCTGCTCAGACCCATTTAGCTAGTGTAAACAGCAAGAAATGGTCCATCCCTGGGCACGAACACGCTCGTCAGCTCATGGAACAAGTGTATACAGCCTCAGACACACACCCTCACTTAGCTGTGCTTAGTTAAGCACAAACCCAGCCAATGGAGCTCCAGTGTGCTTACAGCAAGCATAACACACCCCCTTTTCATGTTAGTTGCTCCTCCTGTCTACACAATGGTGTTAGAGCACCTACACGGTTAGGTGCAGTGTGACACTTAGAATAATTTTGTGATTCAGTATAAGCCCCATCATTAACATACCTCACTGCCTTACTCCATGGTTACTGCACTACACAAGAGCCCTCCCCTTAACAACCACTTTTCCCTACCATTGTTTTGATTCTGTTTGCCATTGAATATAATAGCAAAATGCAGCTTTCCCCTAAAATACAGCTTTCACATTTATTTCTTTATTTTCCCCACAATCCCATTTACACGGTGCTTCTCTATGCTTAAATGGCCAAGATCAGCCGAGAAATCATAAACTTTTATTTTTTCAAAAATAAACAGTTTAACATGGCCATTGGCATACCTACAGTTTAGGGTCCATGCATTTATTGGCCGTCATGGCTCCATTTTCAATTTTGGAGAAATGTATTTGGCTAGTAGCCAAATACATTTCTGCAGTTTACACTGTACCTGCATGGCTACCTACCTGCTTCCTGGATCGCTATTTTACCTCATTTGCATGGTTTTCACCAGCAAATGAGGTAATTATCATCCCACACAGGTTTCCGTGCTACACTGCTCCTGCACGGAAATTTTAGCTCTGCGAATCCGGCAGTCAGTAATATACATGAAAGTTTTGTTTGGAGTATTAACTTTTATGCTTTTGTAACTTTAGGTACAAGACACTTCACCAACATAAAAGTAAATGTTAACTGTGCATTGTTTGTCTCTGTAACTCTAGCATGTCCATCAGTATGCATAACATATGCTAATTAGTTGCCACAGATTTTAACCAGATTTTGTAGGCAATCATTAATGAAGATATTGGAGTTTCATATCTTGTTTAGAAAATGCATGTTGGTACAAATATGTTGTTCTGTAAATTTTTAAGCAAATTTGAAATATATTTATAAATTATCCATGATTTTAGGCCATTATACCCCCATTATATTTGGCTTTGTCCAGAATTCTTGAGAAAAAATTAGAGGCATGATTCCCACTAATTCTTCAGAAAAATACAATGAACAGCATTATCAGCATAAGCAAGCTAGCACCATGTGACATAAAGAGGTTGGCATTTTCTTTACTTTCACTGGAACCAAGCATTAGCTATCTGATATCCATGGAACATGCTGACTAGGCAGAATGATGGAAAAGCTCTGTGCAAGCTGCAGTATGGGAGAACTGTCTTCTGTCTATGCTAATAATGTTTTGTCCCCATACATCTTACTGTGTACATTAAATAGGTGTTTGTAGAATGCTCTGTGCGTGTGTTTGTGTGTGTGTGTGTGTGTGTGTGTGTGTGTGTGTGTGTGTGTGTGTGTGTGTGTGTGTGTGTGTGTGTATGTGGAAGTCTGTATGACCATGTGTGTGTGTGTGTGTGTGTGTGTGTGTGTGTGTGTGTGTGTGTGTGTGTGTGTGTGTGTGTGTGTGTGTGTGTGTATGTGTGTGTGTGTGTGTGTGTATGTGTGTGTGTCTGTATGTGGAAGTCTGTATGACCGTGCTTGTGTGTGTGTGTGTGTGTGTGTGTGTGTGTGTGTGTGTGTGTGTGTGTGTGTGTGTGTGTGTATGTGCTGCACCTCCCCGATTTTGTAAAACATTCCTGCTTTTTGCCAAATATCTATACCCTTTTACCTATTCAGCATTATTTTTTTTAATTTTCTGATAAATTACTGAGGATTACAGCCAGTCAATAATGCCATACACTAGATTTTCTTACATCTTATGGTTCAGAAAATCCATGTTGATGAAACACCTTGTCTGTTAACTTTTTAAATGAAATAGAGAAATATTTAAAATTGTTCTTTAGTGTGGGTCTATGTCCAGATTTCTCGAGCAAAAAAGTTGAATATGTATAAAGCAGACAGTGCATACTTTAGTGAGATATCACATTTATGTCACTGGTGCAGAGTGAAGTGCATATTGAGGTAGTTCTTTTGAAACTGAAGAGGGATGGGTAGGTAAAGGGCTGCTAGCAAAGGTGAAGTTATTTTAGTCCATTACCCTGCCTAAGGTCCAATTTGACCATAATTTAGCTCTGTTCTTGTCTGTGGTTATATATTTTGGAAGAGAAAGAGAGAATGTGATATGGTTCACTGGCTTCAAAGGTATGTGTACATGGAATTGTCAGTCTGGTGACAAATGTCTAAGATGCAGATGAAAGCTCATAAGAGATTGTCATAAGTCACTATGCATGGAGGCAGACAAGTTGTACATTAAGGTAAATGGAAATTACATGAGTTAAAGACAAATTCATTGACAGGGGTAGTTTGGGTAAGAGGGAGTGTGGACAATGTTTACTTGTAGCAAAGAGGGGGAGGGCCTGTACAGTCACTTAATTCAGCTCTCTTTCTAAACAAATATTGTGACCTCCAGAGGATGGTTATATTAGTTAGGGGGTGTAAGGAGTGCCACTACACACAAAACCAGTACAGTCTTGACACAGTCTTATGAGAGATTTATTTATTTTATTTATTTAACATTTGTTGACCGGGAAAGTCTGACTAGGTTCCACAGATCCTGTTTTCAGTGGAGGCTCGGGGAGAAATGCTCCAGACGCATGTCTTTAGAATGTAGGAGATAGGGGAGCCAATTACAAAGTCGAAGCATGCAGAGAAATTACTCTGAATTGCTACAAGTAACCTTCAGGAACTTGTTTACACGTTTAAGAATAAGAGGTTGGAACAAATTATTGTGCTCATTGTTTGGATTTTTCACCTTCCTCACAATCAGATATGAGATTTGAACACAGAATGTGGATACTTTTTTGGAAAATGGGTGAAAAAACATGTTGCATGTCAAAACACAACACCATTACATGAAAACTATCAAATAAAAATATGCCTTGTTGGGCATCAATATGTGATTCTAACAGCAGCACTTTGGAACATGGTACTATGACTATTATGTGTTTTGTTTTCTTTTCATTCAGACATTAGAATAATACAGAATGTGGGTATCATTTTTGTGAGCCATGTGATGCATGAAAACAAACAGTTACAAAATCAGTTCTGACTGGTTATTGATATGTTTTTTGGGGAGACAGTATCCATAAAATGTCAAGATAGCCATTAAATTTATGTGATTCTTTCACAGTCAAAGAAGCTGTAACCAATAAGAAGGGAAGGGACATATTCCACTAGGACAGTATGTGCATGCCTTATACCAAAGTACCTTATACAAAGTCCTTGAACTCCTTATTATAAACTGTCTTCATGGAATTGACACACACACACACACACACACACACACACACACACACACACACACACACACACACACACACACACACACACACACACACATATCATCCTGGACACTGTTTCACCTCTATTCAAATGTCTTTGGGCAGGTGCTTCAGAAAAACAAATGGCAGTTCAGGAATACTTTATTGATTATTGACACTGTTTGCTAAGGGACAGTATCTGTGAAAGAGCTGTATGGCCATTATGTTTATATAATTTCCCCATGGTCAAAAGTACTGTACCTTTGCAGAAGGGGCACAGTCCTTTCATATAATACGTGTGTGTGTTTTGTATTAAACTATCTTATAACAAGTCCCCAGAATTTTCTTTATTGTGAACTGTCTTCAGGGAGCTGACATATAGTCTCCTATAAAAAACAAAGCCTACTAAGTGGTCTATTTAAAAATACCAATGGGACCAACATAATGAGTTGTGCACCCATTTACGCAACCTGGTTATGTACTCATGGGAGAAAAAAAACATATTTTGAATTAAAAATATGCTAATCAGTGGCACATATATTTGCGGTATTTGGATGATGTGTTTGTTTTGTGGAAGAACAGTGAAACTGATGTTAAGGAATTTATATATTATATGAATAATGTGTGCTCATACTTTAATTTTACCCACAGTACTTCTAAGGATAGTATAGACTACCTTGATGTCACCATATATAAGAACTATGAGGGCAACAATTTTGGTTCTAAATTATTTAGGAAACCCACATATTGAAATACGTACTTGGATTTTCAGATTAGTCATTTCTTACATATTAAGAAGGATTTAATGAATGGCCAAATGATAAGAGCAGCTAGAATGTGCTCCACAACTTTTGATTTTAGGATAGAACTATCTGCGCTATGTAACATGTTTAGAGAGAGGGGTATCCCCTAGATTAAGGAGCTGAATGTGCTACTATTGTTATGACTGGTTGGGGGACCAGATACAAACCATTATTGAATCTACCGTTGTTCAAAATCATCATAGTTCTAACATTGAATTTGTTGATTCCATGGCACTATACTATGGTAGTTTCGTTAATGAAGTTAAAAGCATTTTGGTAAAAAATTGGGTGATGTTTCACTCAAACTCGGACCTCATTTGCAATTTAGGAGAAGGGCCCCATTTTGTTTTTAAAACTGAACCCAACCTGAAATATTTGTTGGAACATCCCATCTCTGGTTTCAGTCACAGAAAAGATACCAAAAAATGTGGGGCTTGTAGATATTGCTCCTTCATTTTATTAGCAAAGGAGGTTTTGATTGGATACGCCCTTCAAACTATGAAGTTGGAAACAAGAAATTGTGGAAGCAGTGGTCTAGTTTATATTACTGTCTGCCAAGATTGCATTTTTTTTTTATGTGGGAAAGACTGAGAGGACCTTATGTAAATTGATGTATGAACATGCATATGCTATTCAACATAATAACCTTAACAATGCTTTATACAAACATTCTATAAGCTTCCCCAGTTTAATAAGTTTTTATTTGGTATAGTGGAAATTGTTAAACATGACCCCCAAGGGAGAAATTGGGAAAACAGGATTACTATGAGGGGAACTTTATTGGCATCTCTGGCTTAATGCTACTGTTCTGTTTGGGTTGAATGATAATGTTAATCTTGGACCAAACCTTAGACATAGAGCTTTAACCCTACATTAGTTAATATTAAGTATTAGAGACTGTTTATGTTTATTTTGCTATATTTCTGGCATTGTTCATAATGTTTTTGTACTGAATGTATTTTCTAGACATTTTGAATATTTTTAGGTACTATTACATGTGGTTCTAATAAGTTATATATATTAGTGTAAGGTGAAAAAAAACTGGATTTGTGGTTTTACTTATATTTAGAACATAAGACTTTAAATAGTTTGATTAATTAAGTGTCATGTGATTTACCTTGTATAAAACCAAGGTGTTGGTTTTAGATGGTGTTCTGATGAAGTCCCGGATTTCCAGGATGAAAGCGTTTAATAAATACTAGTTCTCTTATTATGTTGGTGCCCGTTGGTATTCTTAAATAATAGACCACTATGTTGGCTTTGTTTTTTTTACAAAATTTTGCTTTGCCTGCAGGTTTCCGCTGTATTTTTTGGAATAATAAAGCTTTTTCTATATGGTTGGTGAGGTCAGAATTTCTTTGGCTTTTGTTGTTACTGTCTGGTACTATGCTTGGTTTCCATCTGTGGGCCTCTGCACAAAAGGCTGGATAAAACTACTGTCCAAAATATATGTATATCATCTTTGCAGAATCTCTGTAAAATACAGTTTATATATATATATATATATATATATATATATATATATATATATATATATATATATATCTTTGGGTCTACTTCATAACATTGAAATTTCATGACGTTGAATCTCATAACTTTGAGACCAAGTCATCTAAATCCCAAAACATTGAAAACACAGAACATTGAAAGTGTGCTTCATAACAGAAAACTACAATGCATATGTAAATAACATCCTCTCCACCTATAACAACACCAAACAAACACACTTTCTACTATGCTTCTTCAGGGGGAAGCCTCCTTGCACCCCCCACTCCCCCATAAATTAAATATACAACTCCAAGATCGCACTACAGTGGAAAAAATTTAATTTCCTAACCTAACTGTATCACAATTACTATAGAGTGAGGTTAGAAAATTAACTTTTTTTCACTGAGGTGTGATCTTGGAGTTGGTATATTTAATTTACAGGGGGGTGGGGGGGCTTGTCCCCCTGAAGAAACATATTAGAAAGTGTGTTAGTTAGGTGGTGTTGTAGGTGGAGGGGATCTTATTTACTTGTGCAATGTAGTTTTCAATGTTATGGAGTTCATAAATTCAAATGCCATGGAACAGCTAGTCACTGTTCCCACGAGAGGAGAAAATATACTAGATCTCATTGTCACAAACATGGGGACAAAATGCTCCACACCGGAAGTATATCCCTCATTGGTGAGATCTGATCATAAACTAATCTCACTGGAAATCCACATCCCGCCCCCACCCCAAACAAAAAAGACCATAGTGAAGAACTTCTCTAAAGCAAACTTCACACTACTCAAGACTGGTGTGGTATCCTTCAAGGCCCCTGAGCCAGAGGAAACCACAACCCAAGCTGCGGAAGCCCTTACAAATGCCTTCTATGAACACCTCCAGGACTGCATGGATCAGGCAATCCAAAATAAAACCAAGACTCTTTCCACAAAGGGCAAACGTCCAGTCTGGTGGACCCCAGCCATTAACAAACTTTACAATAAGAGGAGAAAGCTATTACATGATAGAACAAAATCCATAAAAGGGAAGTCACCCCTGATCATTATTAGTAAAAAAATACGAGCACTCATAAAATCAACTAAGGCCAATTTTGAGAGAAAAATTGCCATGGATTCAAAGGACAATCATAAGGCCTTTTTCAGCTATGTTAGGAACCTGGGTGGAAACTCCCAGATATGCTCAGAATTAGTCCAAAATGATACAAAAATCACTGAACCCACAGACATTGCCAACATACTGGCAGACAGGTTCAGTGCAAACTTCACCCCCCTCTCCCCCAGTAAAGGAGAGATAACTATCCCAGCCGAGTGTAGCCTCCCGGACATCTCAAATGCGCAGGTGAAAGCTGCTCTCTCTAAAGCTAAAAACACAGCATCAATGGGACCGGATGGTGTCCCCAGCTGTGTGCTACATGAGCTAAATGAGGAATTAAACCCGCACATAAGGCAGCTGTTTAATCTCAGCCTTACCACAGGATACGTGCCCAAGGAGTGGCGTACGGCAACTGTGGTCCCACTCCACAAAGGCGGCGCCTCTACGGACCCTGGTAATTACCGCCCCATAAGCTTAACAAGTCTAGTCTGCAAAGCTATGGAGAGGATCATAATGGAGCTCATAAACAAAGATATAGGGACTTGCAGACATTGGACCTGACCCAGTTTGGCTTTGTCAAGGGAAGATCATGCCTTTTGAACTTGGTTGACTTCTTCGAAACAGTCACCAAGGCCATTGATGAGGAAAGGCAGTCCATACAGCCTACCTTGACCTTGCAAAGGCTTTTGACACAATACCCCACTCGGGTATTGTAGAAAAACTTACCAGCTTAAATGTAAACCCATATGTCACAAGATGGGTTGCAAACTGGCTTAAGGACAGAACCCACAGGGTTAGAGTTGCTGGCACTGTGTCAGACTCCAAGCGGTCACAAGTGGTGTCCCACAGGGCTCGGTCCTTGGACCCTATTGTTTGGCATCTACTTCTCAGAAGTACAGGCCAACATGGGAGGACTTTGGCTGACAAAGTTTGCAGACGACTGCAAACTGGGCCATAGTGGAAAGTGCATCGGACACGGATATCCTTCAGAAGGGACTCACGGAAACAGATAGCTGGTGCCAGAGCCATGGCCTGAAGTTAAACGCCAAAAATGTATAGTCATACCCTTCGGGAAAAACAAGGTAACCCCAAGCTACCATATAGGTGGCAATCCACTAAGCACAGAAGAGGTTATCAAGGACCTGGGGACCCAGGTTGACAGTGGCCTTTCTTTGACACTCACGTTGCTAAAGTGGTTAGAAAGACCTTCTACATTGCCCACCTGATCATGAAGGGATTCACATCCAGATCTAGTGAGGTCATTGTTCCCTGTACTCTTCACTTATCAGACCAATGATCGAGTACAATGCCCCATTCGGGATGTATCTCACCCGACATCTGCAGCAATTGGAGAGACCCCAAAAGTTCCTCACCAAAAGGATAAAGGGACTCCAAAATCTGTCATATGCTGCCAGATTGAAGAAACTCCAGCTCTATTCAGTCGCATACCGTCTGCTCAGAGGTGACATGTGCCTGACATACAAGGCCATGTCCAACCCGGAATTAATGGACATGCTCCACCTCAAAAAATCCAAATCCACCAAAACCACTAGAGCAAGCGACTTAAACCTTAGCACGGATATAAATAGGACGTGCTGGAGGGATAGATTTATCACTCAGAGACTCCCTATGCTGAGGAATAAAATCCCGGTCCATGTGAGGCAGAGCACCTCGCTGACTCTGTTCAAGAGAAATCTAGACCTGTGGATGGGAGATTGTAGGTTTATCCCGGGAATCATCTCTGTGTCACTGCTGGACAGAGGCACAACAAACTAATGGGCACAGTATTTTTTCATATAAGGGGTGGCGTAAGCCACAAAAATTTGGGCTAGGCTTATAAATGCCTTAGGGCAGATAGCCTAGTATAAACCTATGAACCTATGAACCTATGAAGCACACTTTCAATGTTGAGTGTTCAATGTTTTGGGTTTTCAATGTTTTAAATTTTTGATGTTATGGTCTCAATGTTATGAAGTTCAATGTTATGACATTTCAGTGTTATGAAGTAGAGCTATATATATATATATATATATATATATATATATATATATATATATATATATGTATATATATATATGGATCCCTATTAGAAGATTGAAGACGTATTCTTTCAAATGTGTCTTGGTCAAACTCAAAAGTCTGAAACGGCAAAATATCAAAGCAGCTTTTAAGCAAATTCTTTCCCTGGGAAAGAATTTGCTTGGCCGCTTTGTTACTTTGCCATTTTCAGCACTGTAGTGCGGTCTCAGAGTTGGTATATTTGAGTAGGGGGTGTGGTGGCGAAGCCCCCCACTTAATGTAATGTTTAAAGTATGTTTTTTTTTTTTTTGTTGGAACAGCGATTTTTTTTCCCTAGGAAAGAAATCGCTGTTCTGACAGTTCGAAATTGTAAGCTTTTGCTTACATGGGGTCGATTAATCACCATTCGCTTTTTTAAGCTCTCAGTGATCTAATATAGACACACACACACACACACACACACACACACACACACACACACACATATATATATATATATATATATATATATATATATATAGGTTCATAGGTTCATACTAGGCTATCTGCCCGAGGGCATTTACAAGCCTAGCCCATAGTTTTGTGGCTTACACCACCCCTTTAGTATGAGGAACTATACCCATTATTTTGCTGTGCCTCTGTTGAGCAGTGACACTGAGGTAATCCCTGGGGTATATCTGCGATCTCCCATCCATTGGTCAAGATTTCTCTTGAACAAGGCCAGCGAGGTGCTCTGCCTCACATATACCGGGATTTTATTCCACAGCATAGGGAGTCTTTGGGTGATGAATCTATCCCTCCAGCACGTCCTATTAATAGCCGTGTCGAGGTTTAACTCTCCCGCCCTTGTGGCTCTGACGGATCTAGATTTTTTGAGGTGAAGCATACTCATCAAATCTGGGTTTGACATGGCCTTGTATGTTAGGCAAAGGTCACCTCTGAGCAAGCGGTGGCGACTGAATAGAGCTGGAGTTCTTTCAGTCGGGCAGCATAGGACAGATGTTTGAGACCCTTTATCCTTTTGGTGAGGAACTTTTGTGGCCTCTCCAGCTGCTGCAAGTGTCGGGTCAGATACATTCCGAATGGGGCATTGTACTCAATCATTGGTCTGATGAGTGATGAGTATAGGGAGACTATGACCTCCCTTGATCTAGATGAGAATCCCTTCATGATAAGGTGGGCAATGTAGAAGGTCTTCCTAACTACTTTAGCTACATGGGTGTCGAATGACAGACTACTATCAACCTGGGTCCCCAGGTCCCTGATAACTTCTTCTGTGCTCAGTGGATTGCCACCTATTTGGTAGCTAGGGGTAACCTTGTTTTTCCCGAAGGGTATGACTATGCATTTTTGGCATTTAACTTTAGGCCATGGCTCTGGCACCAGTTATCCGTTTCTGTGAGACCCTTCTGAAGGATATCTGTGTCAGATGTGTTTTCTACTATGGCGCCCAGTTTGCAGTCATCTGCAAACTTTGTCAGCTCATAACCCTCCTGTGTTTGCTTGTACTTCGGAAAAGTAAATGCCAAACAAGAGTGGGCCCAGGACTGAGCCCTGTGGTACACCACTTGTGACAGGCTTTGAGTCTGACATGGCGCCAGCAACTCTGACCCTGTGGGTTCTGTCACTCAGCCAGTTTGCAACCCATCTTGTGATGTATGGGTTAACATTTAAGCTGATGAGTTTTTCAATGATACCCGAGTGGGGTATTGTATCGAAGGCCTTCGCCAGATCGAGGTAGGCTGTATGGACTGCCTTTCCTCATCAATGGCTTTGGTGACTGTTTCAAAAAGTCAACCAAGTTTAGAAGGCATGATCTGCCTTTGACAAAGCCAAACTGGGATGGATCCAAAGTCTGCAAATTTCCTGTGTCTTTATTTATGAGGTCCATTATGATCCTCTCCATGGCTTTGCAGATAAGGCTTGTCAAGCTAATGGGCGGTAATTTCCAGGGTCGGTGGAGGCACCGCCTTTGTGAAGTGGGACCACAGTTGCAGTGCGCCACTCCCTGGGTACGTATCCAGAGGTAAGACTATGATTAAACAGCTGTCCTAGCTGGGGGTTTAATTCCTCGTTGAGTTCGTGGAGCACACAGCCGGGGACACCATCAGGTCCCATGGATGCTGTGTTTTTGCTTTGGAGAGCAGTTCTCACTTGGGCGTTGGAGATGTTTGGGGCTGCAATCGCTTGGTATAGATATCTCTCCTTTTGGGAGGGGAGATGTTTGCACTGAACCTGTCAGCCAGTATGTTGGCAATGTCTGTAGGATCAGTAATCTTCACATCATTTTGAACTAGTTCTGAGCATATCTGGGAGTTTCCTCCCAGGTTTCTAACATAGCTAAAGAAGGCCTTATGATTGTCTTTTGAGTCTTTAGCTATTTTTCTCTCAAAATTTGCTTTGGATGATTTTATGAGAGCTCTTAGTTTTTTACTTATAGTGATCAAGGGTGTCTTACCTTTTAAGGATTTTGCTCTATCTTGTAGTAGCTTCCTCCTTTTGTTGTAGAGTTTGTTTATGGCTGGGGTCCACCAGACTGGACGCTTGCCTTTGGTACAAAGATTCTTTGTTTTGCTTGGGATTGCCTTATCCATGCAGTCCTATATACTATATATATATATATATATATAATATATAAAATATATAGTTCTTTATTAAATTGGCAGTACATCAGAAGTAAAAATACCCTATATTTGATAAAACAATATATATTTTTCTGCAGTAATATGCTGTTGCTACAATGTCAAGTTTTTCAGCAGCTAAAGCTATGGAGTATACTTTAGAGGTTTGTCACACTTAGAAGCTCTGAAATTAGAATTGTAGTCTTATGTTTGTTCCACAGCTGAACATTCTGTTGTTATTACTAGAAAGTTCCATAATGAAATCTCAAATTGAGACAGAGATGTAGCCTTTCAAAACAGATCCTGGTGTCTTCAGTTCATATGGTTTGATTGCAACAGCCTGACATTTTGCGCTATCCTCTATTTTCATTGTGGGTATTATAGTTAACTTCTGTCTAGTACTGTGAGTACATTAATGGTCTAAAGTATTTCTTTACTGAGTTGCCAATAAATCAGATGTAGAAATCCCATTTATTTCTGCTGCATACAGTTTTTATTATACTTATACCACAATCCACCTCCTAAGTTTAGACTGATGTTCAGAAAACTGTATTATAAGAAGATAAAATTGTATATGTGTCATTAAGGCAGGTACCACCAGCTAACAGCATTTTGTATCTGAAGGTACTATACAGTACTCTGAGAAATTTGCTGAAATAATATGTGTGCTTACAGAGAAATATTTATTTATTGCTAGGTACTACCACTGATCTTATGCAGCCACTTGGATGCGTTGTTTTTCCATTTGTCTCACAAAAAACTGTAAATTGTATATGTTTTCAACCTGACACTCAGTAAGTATCTCAGTCATATAATTGCTGTGCTCTTCTGAAGTAAGAACCAGTAATATTATGTTTTTCTTGAGAAAAAGTAATATTTCTGTCATTTTATGGTATAGCAAAATACATATACCATGCATGTTTTGCAAGGATGCACATATTTCATATTCTGTTGTCTGCTTCTCTTAATGTAGTACATAGCAAAACATGCATACATACATATATACATACATACATAAATATTGGCTCTTTTTTACATTGGTAAGTGCTCCTCTTTTCATCTGTCTATCCCCCTACCTTCATCAGTTTATGGTTGTGCTTGATAGTTTTCTTCTTGAACAATTCTAAGCATACAAGGTGATGATTTACAAATGTAATACACAGTTAATATATTGTTTATTTTTCAGGATAATATGTGATATTACTTTGTAAAACAGAAATCCACACCACCCTGCCCCCAACCTCCATTCTGATTTGGGTGTGGTGTCTAACTGACTTCCATCATCTTGTACATGCACAATCAGTAATGCATAAAAAGGAATTTCTTACACAATTAATATATTATGAAATAATTCCTGGCCAACAAAAAAGTTAAGCACTATCTAAGGCAACTCAATAGGAAAGGAAAGTATGGAGTTGCAAACATATTTTTTCTTTCTGTCTAAAGACATGAAAAAGTACTCGTCAGATGTATACTTGTGTTTTTCAGACATATATATGCAGATTAGTTTACTCATATCTTTGTTACATTTCTATGTATACAGCTAATTACTGTTATTATACAACCATCACATATTTCTATGTTGATGCCTTTCTGTGTACAGATATGTGTTTGATTTATTTTCAGTCATTATCATAACCTTACACATAGATTTCTGCAGGTACACACATATCCTGTTGATAATACTTTAAATTATGCTATGCTAGTATATGATTTACCTATGTTAACCCTTCCCAAAAGAAAACAATAATGTTATACTTACTATAGACATTCTTGTCTGTACCCACACAGCAAGCCTACCCTTCTTCAGGGTATAGCACCTGTGATAACACTGCTGGTAGGAGCAGGGGATCCCTGTCAATTTCCAGGTAGTCACCCAAATCCTGCCACACATCAAACTTTTTCCAATCAGATCCTCTAGTGCATGCCTAGTCTTATCCAGGTATGACTCCTTCAGAGGGTAAAGCATTATTTTGGTCTCATTATCTGTCTTGCCTGGAGCATGGCCTTCTGCTTTAACAGGTGCTGGCATGATCAGAAGTGTCAGCACCAGAATGAGGAAAGTATAAGCAGAGCTATGGTTTATGGTTTTCAAATCACTCCCTCTAGGGTGTGGCACTACCTTAATCAAACCCAGATAACCAGCAGGGGCATTACAGTTGGTATTACTATTGTAGAGTTTGGTTTAATAAAAATGCTTTGTCACAGACATACTTTTTAAAAGGAATACACTCTAATTTGGCTTGTGTTGTATATAAAAAATAAATGCAAAAATAATTTCCATTATGTAATACTTATATTTGCCAGTGATTGTGTACCTTGCCTTAGCTGTCTTTTTGGAAGTATAACACCTGAATGCTATACTTTTTTCACTGTAGCTATCAAGGATACATTTTTTTTTTGGGGGGGGGTTGCATAAATATATCTTCTTAGGTGGTTGATGATGAATTTTAGTAAATTTTTAATGGGTTGAAATCATAAGGTGAGCCAGAAGATGTTAGATGGTCAGAGATCACATTGTATTGTGATAACTGTAATGCATAAGACTCCATTTTGCTTTATGTGAATATTTTCATGTTTCAGAGTAACTGAACCTGCTAGCAAAGGTGTGGATACACAACAGATAACTGCAGATTCCACTGTCATCAGCAGCATGCCCACAGTAGTCTCAGTTCACATTCATTTGTATCCTAGAGCAAGTTACACCCAAAAGAGGCCATACACATTTGCTTATTACTGCAGTTCATATAGATAAATGTAAAAGATCCTAATTTGCATGCAAAATATGTAAAGAGACACAAATGTACATGGAATTTGAATACCACTATTTTAACTTGTCATTATTCGAGTTAGGTAGCAAATGTCTTGGGAAACCACAGAGTTCTTAAAAATAAGAAAATAACAAAAATATTATAATTTAATAAGAAGCATTTACAAACAGATAAAAGTATTGAGTTAAATTAAGGAAATGTTGCTTTTACTAATACTTTGTGCATGCTATGATGGGTATTAAATGAATGGTGTAAAGCTGACATTTGGAAGTGGGAATTCAGTACAGCAGCATTGCAAATTATTACTGATCAATTAGGAAAATCATTACTTTGTTGCCATGTACTGATTATGCATAAAAGGCAGAAATAGTCACCAAATTATAAAATACTGCACCAGGACTGATGTTTCCTTGGCACAATGTTCATGTGTCTTTAATGGGGATTTCTCACTATCAGTGATCAATGAAAATGATATAAAAATATGAAAATGGCAAGGAGTGGTGGAAGGATGAATCTATTAAAACAGTGTTTATTAATGTACATGTATTCCAACTTATACTATAGCACAAGTTCACATGGCTGGACAGTATGCATATATAAGTGTATATAAATATGGGATTTGTGTCACCTATTTTTTGGAGGGTGACAGGCACACATGGCCCAAAGTTGTGCAATTCGAATAATTATTGCATCCAAAAGTTTTTATGTACGACTGTGGCATTTTTATCTTCTTTTATAAATATTCAATAATGATGTAAAATAAGGGTTCAAGGCAGAAAAAGAATAACTTCAGCCATAAGGAAATCTATATCATCATAGCAGCCTTTAGGACATATGGGAAACATCTCTTTGGTAAAAGATGGCCCAAACAAGCTGAGAGGAATAAAGCCTAGAATCAAGTTGTCCTCAACATTAGTATAGTGGGTGGCAGAAACTGTGAATTAGCACATTGTAAGAAGAGGGCAAATGATATGGTAGAATGAGCCAGAAGCAATGCAAGGCAGAAAGCAAATGCCTATACCAGTACTGGGAGGGGGGCTTCAACATTTATCCAATTAACACGCAATGAGGAATACCTTCTCTTCACCCATGGGGATGTGCATGGCACAGATGATGATGGCACTGGAATAATCAGAAGTAGTGTGGACACTGACTTCCAACATGTACAGCAGCAACACCCATCTGCTTATGAAAGTTGGTTTAAAAATAGTACCCTATATTCATACGGAGAAGTGAATTCCGGCAACAACCAATTACATTAAACAAATGACAATCACTGTTACTAGGTGAGCCTTCTACATCAGCAAAAATCAGTAATGACGGCAGCATGCATAAGTGTTCCCCACACCCCATTGATAAGCAAATATTAATGTTGTCAAATAACTTTTTTACAATGTCAGCATCAGAAACAAACAGTTGCAGCATACACCTGAATTTGGAGGATATCAACAGCAGCGTTGTTGTTGGTGATAGTAATGCTGATGTCAACATAGTTATATTTATGAGGCAGCCTGGGGCAAATGGCATGTAGTCTCCAAGTTTAACAGCAATATCTCACACCATGCAACATGTCAGTAACTCTGCAGGAAGTGACAGTGAATCACAAAGTCAAGCACATGCTGACATTGCAGTCAGGCTTGTACATGACAAACAACAATGCACTGCTACACCCATATCTCCAAGTCAGATAAACAGTTTGGGGGTGATGGCAGGCATTCAGAGGTAACTGTGTCCAAACTGATATCTTTACAAAGGGAAGGCAGGTACTGACATTTGTTACAGCTACCCCAGATAACATGGAAGGCACTGGCTGTCCATCAGCAATTATGCAGTTTGTTAGTGCTCAAAGCACTACCACTGAGACTCAGCTAGAAATGACCTGTGCCCTCCAGGGTATATGTGAGGATTTCCAGTACTGCCTTGAAATGGCAGAGAGTAGGAATAATGCCATAATTACACTAATGCATAGTACAGGGGCATAACATGCATATGTGGCCACCTCCATTCATACACTAGTTAGGACTTACCAGACTCAAGTAGGAGTCAGTCCTAGAAGGAGAAAGAGGACAGTGTACTATCTGGACCAGTTGAGGCAGATCACATAAGAATCCAAGTGCTCTCAAGAAAGTAATGTAACTAGTTAGGAAGAATAATCAGACTAGATGACATGGAAGTCACCTTAGTGTTCATCTACACCTACCAGAAAATCTACTTCTAAGTCCTGATTATGTTCACAAAGCACTGTCAGATCAGTGCCGCAGGATCACCTGCATCAATTAAGTCACCACATTGAACCAACTCACCATAAAGCTATATTGACAGCACCTCTTCAGAATCACTTCCACTATCAGCTAGCCTATGCTTATGAGATACGTATGACTCATTTGACCTTGAACTACTGTGAGTTAACTTTGATAGCTCTTGTCAGTTATAATTTCACCTTTATAAACACTGTTGAATTGTTTAACTAAAAGGGGAATAACCTATGAGAAAAATAGAGGCTGGAACACTTGACAACTATATGTATTACAATTTTGCAATGATATTGAGAAGGGTGGGAGGGTGGCATAATGGTTAAAGTGGTTGCCTTACAGACACAAGGTGCAGGGTTTGATTCTCACATGTGATAATTGGCTAGGCTTAAAAAAGTTGCCCATAAGGGCAGTTAGCCTAGTACTAATCTATGAATCTATGAACCTACTGCTTAGAACCTCAGAGAAATATGGAAATAAATCTGTATAATATAACATGACATTACAGTCACTAACACCAGTGCTCTATGCATTAGCATTCTTACAGCTGACAGTTACCAACAGCTGAAAAGTATTAGTACACGACTTTTCATGGAAACACAGTAATGAGAAAATTGCAGATTAAAATGAGTATACTGTGATTTAAACAAACAATGCTGCCATTTCACTCTCACCACTACACAAATGATGATATTTGTTTGTCTCTGAAGTCAATAATTATTGTATATAACAAAAATAAAAATCATTTGATGTGCAGTACCTCAGCAAACAACATACTTTAATGTAATTATAAATAGCAAAATATATTTAAAAAATGAAACACTTTTATTCAAATACAATGCATGAAGTCATCAAACATTGAAATAACTGATATGACTAATTATACCAAATGAGGACATCCAGTACATGCACACATATGTACATCACTTCAGCAGAATGTATTTTTCAAAATAGTTAAAAAGGTTGTTATTACTTACATGATGCACATCACTAAGCAGGAGTCAGTGAGCACTCTGGCATAACTTCTAAAAATAATATGAATAACTGTTATGAAATAAAAAAAATATATTTTAAGATGACAGAGAATGTCAGATGAACAGTGACAGCAGACCATAGATCACACAACATAGCCCACAGATATCACTGCATCCATCAATTATACTCACTCTGTGTTTTTTACAATAAATAAAGCACTAACCTGAAAGTCCATAATACTGAACTAGACATCACCTCTTTACCTGGACATCCATATGCCATGCTCGAGCCTGCCACATGGGGTCCCTTACTATTGCTGCCTTTTGGTCATCATTAGTCACAGAGGGGCTGTAACTGGGAACTGCAGTGACATCATGGGTCACTTCAACACCAGACTAGCATATGATCATGTTATGCAAAATGCAACATGCAGTAAACATCCTGCACTATGTAGATGGGTCATACTGGCACTCCCAGACTCATCCAGGCACCTATAATGGCTCTTCAGAAGGCCAAAGACCCTCCCAATGCCAATACAGGTCTGAGACAGGCATGAGTCTATTCTGTCACTCCACTTGGATTTCTCACTGGTGTCATGAGCCATGGCCCCAATGGATATCAAACATCACCTAAAAAAGAAAGACGAGAGAGAGAGAGAGAGAGAGAGAAGAGAGAAAAGAGGGTGAAACTAAACAAAGAAACAATGGTTTTTACAATTTTACCACAAATTACTTAAATAAAATATAAAAAGACAATATTTTTCCACTTGCAAACAAGATGACCACTGGGCATCCTGCCATGCAGGAAGAGATGGCAGAGTGAGCCAGTGTGGCAGATATTGGAATCATGTGCACTAATAGGATGCTGGGCAAAAACGTTGGTGATACACTGCCATGCACACTACTTGGTAGTTGGAATGATAGCCTTTCTTATTATGGTATTGCACCCCCTGTGGACAAGAGGTGGCCATAATTGCAACATGGGTGCAATCTACTGCACCAAGTATCTCAGGGAAACATGCTACACCATAAAAAGCATGCATAGTCCTGGCTTGGTCATGAGGAGACACCGGGAAATAGACATATTCATCCACATATACCAAGACTACATTCAGGAACTGCTGTTGTATCCTCAGGGCAAAAGTCTGTGAGAACCCTATTGTGTCTCCAGTCTGTCTCTGAAAGGTCTCTGTGGCAACTATAGTGAGGTCTAAACATACCTTAATGACCACAAGGATAGGATCCAGTACCATATGGGGGGAAGAATTCAACAGTATTATTTAAGGAAATTGAACATGAGGAGTTCATTAATTGTAAGTACTTAAGAATTACTTTAAAAAAGTAGCAACAAAATGGAAGTGCAGCAGCTTTGTTGACTAGTGCATGTTGGCAAAATTGTTCAGTGCTGTGATCCTGTGTCCTGGTAATATGTGGAGGGTGTTAAATAATCCCTGACCTGTAAGTGTTTGACAGATGTGAAATTTATTTCAATAATGGGCAGCTAAGTGTTAGAAAATATTTTTATCAGTGTTGTTAGTATTATCAGTGAAGCATGCATTGAAGATAATAGTTATCTGCCAACAACCCTAGTCAGTCTAAGCTATTCTTATATATTTTAAAACAGCATTCCATACTGGATGGCTGGCATTCATTAAAACAAAATACTGGAGAGGCATTCAGTAATTCAATACAGAAATGCAACATCAGATAACCAGCTCTAGATATTCTAACATAACAACTGCAGTAACCAATATGTCACAGACAACCCCCAGGATTCACAAAGCTGAAATTTCCGTGCTGGAGCAGTGTAGGTGCTCCTGCACAGAATATGGCCGGCGAGTGATCCAGGAACATGCCATTTTGATGTGCATGAGCCTGCCTACAATGTTCTTGCACGGAAAGTCCTGCAGTATGCTAATCAGCTCATTTGCATGTGAAAACCATGCAAATGAGCTGAATTAGTGATTCAGGAAGTAGGCAGGTCTCCGTGCAGGAACAGTGTAGGGCGCACAAATGTATTCGGCTACTAGCTGAATACATTTCTGCAAAATAGAAAATGGAGGCATGACAGCCTAAAGAAAGCACATAATCCCTTAATTAGGCATGTCAATGGTCAAATATATGGCCATTGGCATTAAAAATAGTTTATTTTTTGTAAAATAAAAGATTTTTTTTGGCTGATCTTGGCAGTTTAAGCACAGGGCAGTGGTGCGCAAGCAGGATCATGAGAAAATACAAAAAAAAAGTGAAAAAATCAACATTGAGAGAAATCTGCATTTTGCCATAATAGTCAATGGCATGCAGAATGAAAATAACACCAGGGAATAGTGGTTGCTAAGGGGAAAGGCGCAGTGTAAGTATGGTAACTCAGGAGTAAGGCAGTGGGGTATGCAAATGAGGGGATTTATACTGAATCATGCATTTCTTCAAGTGTCAGACTCCACCTAACCATGTAGGTACTCCAACACCATGGTGTAGACAGGAGGAGCAGCTAACATGAAAAAGGGGTGTGTCATGATTGCTGTAAGCACATTGGAGCTCAGTGGCCCATGCTTGCCCTAATCTAAGCACAGCTATGGCATGGGAAACTTCTGAGACTGTATTTCCCTATTCCATGAAATGCAGAGTGTGTTTGCATCTAGGAAGGGCCAGTTCTGCTGAAAACTATTTACTTTAGCTAAACAGGTGTGCACAGCATGCACCAGGCCTAAAACACCAAAAAAAACCCCACAGGAGATAGCAGAACTGTTGACATTTGAGCACCAGGAATATGTTGTGCGCATCAGGGCTTAAGTGGGGAGGAAATGGAAAGGGGAAACTGTAAAAAAAAGGCAATCAAGGAAAACAAGCATAGCTGGCAGGTGGAATGTATCAGAATCAGCCAATTACACATGCAGCAGCCCAGCACACTACCATAAACTATGCAAACACCTTTCTGTTTTTTTCCCACAAACTCTACACCACTGGTGTACACATTCATGGGAATTTTAAACTGACAAATCTAACAAAATATGTTGGGGGCTGCTGTTGCTCTGATCTATCAGCATGGGCTAGAGACTGAGGGTGGTGAGGAGGAAAAGCCTGACAACCAATTCAGACTGAGGAGGAGGAGAAGACTGTTCAGACCTAGGGTAACCTACCAGGGGCTACATGATCTGGAGATAGTAGAGCAATACAGAGTGGACAGGGACATACTTCAGCAACTTGAGCTACGCCGGCCTTGCCTCAGAGCCAGAACCAATAGAGGGGAACCCATCCCAATGAATGCCAAAGTATGTGTAACCTTAAGAATACTAGCTACAGGTACTTTCCAAAGACCAACTGGGGATATCATGAGAGTCTCACAAGCATCTGCGTCCAGGATACTCCACCAGTTCCTGGATGTCATGTGACCACATGCCGCTGAGCACATTCACTTCCCCAGCACCAGTGAGGAGAGGACCAGCAATATGCATCTCTTCCACCATGTAGCAGACTACCCAGAGGTAGTGGGTGCCATAGACTGCACACACATCCACATCAAAACACCACCCGGTGAACGGAGTAGGGTCTACATAAAACCTAAGGGGTTCCCCTCCATCAAATTCCAGGTCATGTGCGATGCCCAGGGCATTATCCTGAGTGTGTGTGCTGGCAGCCCTGGAAGCTATCATGACTCCCACATCTGGAATTCGTCACAGCTGCACTGGGAATTTGCCAGTGGGGACACCCCATATGGCCAGCTGGTGGGGGATACTGACTATGCACTGGAGTCATGGCTGATGACACCAATCAGAAATGCACCCACACCCACACAAGAATGCCATAATGAGGCACATGCACAAACCAGGATCATTATAGAGCATGTGTTTGGGATGCTCAAGTCACAGTTGTGCTGCCTTGACATATCCAGTGGAGCCTTGCTGTACTCTCCAGCCACATTTGCACACATGTTCATAGTATGTGCCATGCTACACAAAATGATCCTGTGAAAACAGCTGCAGCAGGAACAAAATGGGAATGGACCACACAGTCCCCCGCCATTGCCAAGGCCTCCACAGGCACAGAGTGACTTGGAGGAGGAACATCTCGAGCCTGCGCCTGTAGGCAGATGGAGGCATGCCCAGTATGCCCTGGCCTTGGCAAAGAGGCAATGCATAGCACATACACTGACACTGTAAGTCCCCAGGGACTGATGTCTCTCTGTCTCTCTCTCTGACTCACACACAGAGTAAAATGGATGCCAAACCAAACCACCTATACCTTACCATGTATAGGCTAGTAAAACACCAAACGGGGAGTCCAAATGAGTGTACCAACAGCCTCAATACAATATACAAATAAACGCAGTTTTATTTTACAATTTACATCCTGTTGGATGTATTTAAAATGTATTTAAACTGTGGAGTCTGGTTTGATTTTTATCTGAAGAAGCTGCATCTTTGTCTGTGGTGAAAACGCTTTTTCGTAAAAAATAAAACTGCGTTTATTTGTATATTGTATTGAGGCTGTTGGTACACTCATTTGGACTCCCCGTTTGGTGTTTTACTAGTTTTTTGCATCTGTGCTGTGGTGTTTGTTTCTTATGGCTACGGGCAGCCCAACGAGTCCTGCCAGCCCTAACATTTTTGGAACTGTTTCTAATGAGGTCCAAAACCAAGGCATTGATGTGCCTTCTTTGCTTTTGACTCTCACGCAAAAGGTCGAGCTACTCAACGCTCGCATTGATCGTATGCAGCATGGTTTTACTTGCTACACATTACCTGTCCGTGATACTGGTTCTTCTTTGGGACAAGGTACTGGTGAGTCGGTGATACCGGCAGGTCAAATCGTTCATTCGGATATTACCAGTGGACTTCTTCAACCTTCCACTTCGTGCCCACAACAGATGCAGAACCCTGGTGTCTTTGGGAATGGAGTTTCTTCCTCGGTAAGGCAGCGTTCCGATGATGGGGGCGTTATTTCTAGCGGTGCTTATGGGTCTACTAGACCGGCGATTCAAACAGTTCCTGTTTGTGGTTTCCCTAATGCTCCTGCAGGTCGTAATGCTTCATTTTCCTTGTCCGATTGGATGGGCAACACAGGTGCTTTTTGTTTTTTGCCTAACACCGAAGGTAATTTAACTGAGACTAATAGTAATTGCGCTCAGGCAGACAGTCTGGCTGATAGACTAAAAGTTCTTGATACAAAGTTGCTCAAACTAAAGAAGCTCCAATTGGAGTCTGCTTACTTTCAGCAATGTCTAGATGAACATTTAATTCCAAAAGGGTTAAGGAATTGCTTTTCGCCTTCGGGCCTACTGTATGATCTCCCTTTTTATACAGATCTTAAAAATTTGTTCCAGGAACAGGGGGAGCAGCTTTTACAGCTTATCATAAAACATTACTCTTTACATATCCGTAACCTTATTGAAGAAATTAACATTCTTGATTCAGCAATCAAGGTTGACACTGACTTTTTACAGTTTAAATACGACTATAATCGTATTTTTGTCAGTATAGATGCCTTGTTGGAGAAATTAAGGGCAAATAAAAATAAAAAGCTTATCAGAGATAGGCTTGCTTACCAACAAAAGAAAGCCTACCCTAATTTGGAAATTAAAGGTTTCGATCATGGTCAATCCCTTGTTAATGATTCGGCTCCTTCTGTTGTTTGTGATGGAGATGGACTGGGGGCTGATTCCTTGGCAGAATCGGGCGGTGCATTCAATCCAGTGGTAAGGAAGAAAAATAAAGGTATGGCCAATCAAAATTGGAAGAAAGGCCAGGCCAATAAGGGTAACCACCCTCACAACAATGGAGGGGTTTTTTTAGGGACACGGAGCAACAAGGCTTATTCGGCCAAGAAGACGAACAGGCCCAACTAACTTCTACTTTAACACCTACTGAGAGCCCGGTCCTTGCTGGTCCTAGGATCATCACTAATCAAAAAGGTGACTTTAAGATCTATAACTTTTCCATGGTTGATATTGAACCCGAATTGGTTGACTTATTAGCATTTGGCTATACCTTTGTCCCTTCCTCTACTGGCAATCTGGCCAAGGCTATCATTGATTTAAAAATTTTCACTCCCAAGCTGAATTTAAAGCTGTTTTTTAGTGAGCATGTCACTAATGCGTTGATGGGGCTTAAAATGCCTAGTTCATTTAACCCACCTTTACATGGCAATTTACAATTATTTGAATCTATGTGTGAGGTTGACATCAGGCACTTGTTTTCATCAACACATGGGAAGGTAGATTTTTCCAAGTTTAACATCACTAGGGAGCAAGCAGTAGGGCTTCGTCATTTGAGTGAATTGCCAATCCGTGTTATTAAACCAGACAAAGGTGGGGGTTTGGTGATTTTTGATGAGCTTGATTATAAGGAAAGAATGTTACTTATCTTAAACAGCTCAGCTTATGATGGGGCCTCACTTAATGAGGTTAATGTTACTCATGGTCGAATTAGAGGGTATTTCAGGGATTTATATTTGTCAGCAAAAATTGATATTGATATGTATAATTTTATCGATATCTTCCCAGTTAAAATTCCTGTTATGTTTGGCATCCCTAAGATCCATAAGGATGCCTCAAATCCCCCTTTGAGAGCCTTGGTTGATGGTCGTTCATCGATGACCCATCCGTGCTCAAGGTTTATAGACAGCATCTTGTCTAAATATATTAGATTGATCCCAAGTATCTGTAAAGATTCATGGACGTTCTTAAGTAACATCAACAACATCCCCTTTGATGGCCATAATAACTTTTTAACTATTGATGTCATCGACCTGTACACCTCCATTCCACATTTAGAAGCGGTGGAATGGATTGGGGTTTTGTTGTCCGAACTTGGTGCACCAGATTTAGAAATTAACTTGGTCACCAAGTTGTTGGAGATTGTCCTTACATCTAACTTTTTTATGTTCGACAAGGAGATTTACTTGCAAAAACAGGGGGTGGCCATGGGCTCCCCCTGTGGCGCCAGTGTAGCGAATCTCTTTGTCGCTTATTGGGAACAACACTTCCTCCTTTGTAACCCTGAGTTGTCGAAGTATATTGTTTTCTATACCAGATTCTTGGATGATATTTTTATCCTTTTTAAGGGTGACATCAGTAGTGCGGATACTTTTGTCAATGCCATCAATCAAACAACCACTTTCTTAAAGTTCACCTTCAACTTTTCTATATCAGAGATTGATTATCTTGATGTTAAATTGGTCAAGGAGTGTAATTCATTAACATCTTCGATTTATAGAAAGCAGACTTATTGCAATTCATTTTTGCATTTTTCCAGCTCACACCCTTTCAAACAGAAGAGGGCTATAGTAAAGGGTCAGCTTGTTCGTGCTGTAAGAATGTGTAGCACCTTGCCGGTCTTTCTTAATGAATGTTCACTGTTGAAGGATATGTCTTCTAATCGGGGGTACCCTGTTCAATTGTTTGACGAATTATTCAATGAAGTTAACTTGAAAAGGTCTGAAGGCTACTTTAAGCCTCTCCTTGACCAGATCCAAGTTCCAAGGGGTGAAACTTCAGATGTGCTCCCCTCTGAGGACAATCTTCCTTTAACTGTAGTTCAAAATTCAAATTACATCCATGATGATAAACAGTTTAATCTTTGTTTCACTATTACATTTAATGTGAATGCTATGGCCATTTTGTCTATTATTAAAAAGAACTGGCATTTTATTTCCAGTCTGGCTGATTTGTTGGAAAAATTGGGACCGTCCCCTTTGGTGGTATTTAAAAGGGGCAGTAACCTTAAGGAACTTTTACAAAGAAAAGAGCCCAATTACTCTTTTATTAGACAAAAAGGGACATTTAAGTGTGGCTCTTGTAATTATTGTAAGTTTATTAGATCTGGTAACTCTTTCCTTATTGGGAATAGAAAATTCCATATTCACCATAAAATTAACTGTCAAACCTGTTCAGTAGTTTACGCTGCATTCTGTGTTTGCTGTCCTGCTTTCTATATTGGAAAGATGGACCGCAAACTTAGAGAGCGTATTTACCAACATACGTATGCCATAAAGAAAAATAAAGGTGACAACGCTTTGGCTAAGCATGTGGATAAAAACCCAGGACATGCTTTTTGTTTTATGGGTATTGACCATATACAGGGAGGCATTAGGGGTGGGCTGCTGTCTTTGTTGTTAGAGACCCGTGAGCTTGAATGGCAACTTTCTTTGGATGCCTTCAAAGCTCCGGGTCTCAATGAAAATTGTAACATTAATGCAGTTTTAAAATTGCGTAGTTATTTGAGATAAGGTTTTTTTTTTTTTTTTTTTTTTTTTTCCCTTATCTTTTTATTTATTATATTTTTTTATTTTTAAAACCTTTAGTATATTTGGTTTATTTAAACCTTTTTATACTTATATGTTTTGTGATTTTTATTATATTCTTAGTGTTCTTTTTTCTTTTGTTCTCGTTGTTTTAGTGGAGGGTTGTGCCAGTAACATGATGACAAGTGTTATTAGCATTGTGTTGACGTAAATTTACCACTTCCTGTTGGATGTATTTAAAATGTATTTAAACTGTGGAGTCTGGTTTGATTTTTATCTGAAGAAGCTGCATCTTTGTCTGTGGCGAAAACGCTTTTTCGTAAAAAATAAAACTGCGTTTATTTGTATATTGTATTGAGGCTGTTGGTACACTCATTTGGACTCCCCGTTTGGTGTTTTACCATGTATAGGCAATGTACTGAGTGCATCCGACATAGTCATCCCTCAAGCACCACCCTCACAACAGCTGCAAGCACAAGGTAAGCCAGTCTCTGTAACAAAATAAACTAATGGATTGGAATTTTCTGATAGCATATTTATGGTATTGATCAAGCATGTAAGGGAATGGGGTGGCTAACTGGGATAGCAGCAGACAACTAACAGCTCTGTGTGACATCAGGAAGTGTATCTCCCGTGCTGCCCTTTCCACACCATGCAGTACCACCCTAGTTGACAAATACCACTGCAGTATGGTGAGCCAAATAACTGGGGTGTCAAAGGTCACATGCATCGATGTCAAAGTGGGGTCCCATACCCACCACCAACCCCACACAGCAGATCAGTTGTAGAAAACTATACATAAATCCCTGGCATGGGCCCCCACATTCCGGCATCCATGAAATCCCCACCCACAGACTTTTACACAGTGATATCACAGCAGGTCTGGCAGTGGCAGTACGGCTTTGAAATGTAAGTCTGAAACTACAAATGTCTATGCCAGAACAATCTGATCTGTGATTGATACTGTTATGACTGTAGTCTGAAAGATAGGGCACACCACTATGCTAAATGGGACCAAAATATTAAGTAAATATCAGCACAGTCTGTGGAGATGTGTATCATGTACAGTTGTGTCACCCCCCCCCCATAATCCCATAGAAATGCAGTAACATGTTCCTAGCCTTAAATGCCACCCAGTTGTCATCCAGAGTGATGGGCACAATAGTAACAGAAAGTAATTGTCGGTAATCCTCACAGTCAACTTACTGGTGCCATCCCAGGGGTGTCTCCTGCTGGCAGCCTGGGAACATATGATCATCAGAATGCACTGCCCTGCCACAGATGGCCTGCATCTGTCACACCTGGCCTACAGGCCTCTGGCAAATGCCTGTGCTTCACCCACAGTGCCCTTTAAGGAGTGTCGTGGGGTCCTTAACAACAACATAAAACAGTCCACAAAATGCAAATAAAGGCCATGCTGATAACTGCTAGGAGCAAACCTGCCAGCCTCAGGGAGCCAGAAATCTGGACAAAGCCATGAATAATGGGGTGATGAAGGTCCAAAGTGCAGGACACCTGTGAAATACTGCTCTAATAATGTTATAAAGTTGATGGAATGATTTGCGTTAGCATGGAATGTCTGATGGGTACGGAGTCTGAAACTGCAATGTCAACTGTCAGTAATATCTGACTTCAACCCTGAGTGACTTGCAAAGCACTTTTGCTGGAAAACCACACTTATCTGGGTAACCAACAAGATATATGAGTCATGGATGTGCACATTGTGTGATACTCTGTACAGTCGACGGGCATGGCTAGGAGTTTAAGCATGGGAATGCACTCACTGCAGGCAGGCCTAACCCTGGAAGATGGTGACATGTCTGCACCCACAGAACCCTGGGCCACAGCCATGGGGAGTAACACACCCCTCCCTGATCACTCATCCTATGCAACATCCTGACCCCAACATGTGGCCATCCAAGCAAAAAGAGGTGAGGCATACATATATGTGTGACAAACACACACCGCCAGATTAGTCAAACAGTCTGGCACACACAAGACACTCCAAGTGCAGTCAACCATTGAGGAGAACCCAATTCTGCAAAGTACTGGTAGTAATAGGCAAACATATCTGCCCAGGACACCCCCCACTTATCCTATTCCCTACAAATCTATCTGGAGTCTGCCTGTCACCCTGATCCTGTCTGACTTATATTACCCAACTGTGGACTGAAAATCAGACCAGGTCAGAACATAAATGCACAGAGATTTCACCATTGTAATATATCACCAAGGTCCTGGACCATTTACACAGCACCTGCAGTCAATTGTTTGTAGGCACACTCCTCAACAGGGTGGATTGTGCAATATTGCATAGAATTTGGCCCATAAACCTGGTGTGTGCATCATCCATCCTGTATTCCTCTGGTAAATCACTCTGATGATCTGAGGAGGTATGTCATGAGGTACTGAAACAATACATGACAGTGTCAAATGGCATATCTGACAGACGTCTGCTAAAACAAGCCCTGTAGCCCTAGCAACCCATACATTACTGAGAGAAATTGCTACAATCAATGTGTGGCCCATTGTCATCACATTTTGATAGTCTTTCTCCAGATATCCTGCACCAAACACCCTACAATCAATTTTCCCCTGCATTGGTTTTTCCCCTAAAGAATATCTGGAGATAGTTTATGTATGTGTAGCCAAGTGAAATATATATTGTATTTAATACCTGTTCTGCTACTCCTGTCCTGGCTGTAAGCTAGCACCTTCTCTGGACTGCTCCTTGGTGTCTGCCTCTTTTCACTATTATCCCTCTCTCTCTCTCTCCCTGAATTAATCAACCAGCCCTCTCCAGCTCTCTGACAACAGTGCCTTTTCTCTGCACTGCCCTGCCACATTTGACCATATCTTTGGTCTACCCTCCCTTCATCTGCACTCCTCTTACTTTGGGTGCTTGGCCCCTGGTTTGGTACTCTAAACTTATGCTGTAAACACTACTGACCTATTCTGTCTCTTTCTCCCTGCACCTCTGTCCTTCCTGCCTTCTTTTACTCTTACTTTATCTAACTTCCCAGGCTTTCCTGATTGTTTCTAGTAGCTTAGTTTTCTAGGGGTGCATGCCCTGCTCCGTTCGCCCTCGTTACGCACGGGCTCTCTTCGCTACCCTACCCTACCCCCATTCCCACCCACCCCTACATCAATTACACTTATACTCTCCATTCCCTCCCCTTCCTGCCTGCTCAGCCTATCACAACACACTCTCTACCAGTACTCCTCCCCATTCACTTCACTTCCATCCCTTCCCTTCCTGCCAGCCCAGACTCTCACAACACACCTTTTGCCAGAACTCCTCCGCAACTCACCTCACTTCCTTCCTCCACTTCAGTTTTAGTCCCCATACTAACTCTCTCTTATCCCCCAACAATGCAACTTGTCCTTTCTTTTGCCATTCCACTACTCTTTTACCTATCAGCCTTAACCTCATTTCACTCATACCACTCATACCTCCCCAACCCACTTAAAGGTTCTCCCACCTCTACATCCCTCATTAACCTCTTCATTTCTTCCTACTCAGCTATCTCCCCATCATGTTTAGTATCTCCTCCTCTACATTTCACAAATTTAACCTCCTTTCCAATCATACAAATACCCTCAAACCTAAACCTAAACTCATCTTTCTTCACTTAGCTTATACTCCACTCACCCACCTTACAAATAAACTTCTACTCTCTGGTGACATCCACCCTAACCCAGGCCCTCAGTCACTCAGTACCTTCATCATTCCTCCAATCCCACCCCTTCTGCTCTCACCCCTAACCATACCCATACTGACTTACAAAAAACACCTGCACATAAAATCTGTCCATATATTCTATAAATATTCAAAGTCTAACAAACAAGATCTCAGAACTATATTCCTGGATAGCCCAAACAAACCCTAACATCCTTGCCTTGTCCGAAACTTGGCTCAAGTCCCACAAAAAATGAAATACTGCCAACAGGATTCAACATCTATCGTGCTGATAGAACCCTTAAAAAAGGTGGCAGTGTAGACATACTCTACTCAGACAGCCTAAACCTGTCTCCTATCACTATCCCCATCCACAATTTCTATCCTGCTGAACTTCTCATCCTAAACTGCCATCTCAACCCTCACAAGAAATTTGCTGTCACTTCTATCTACATCACCCCTGGGAATAATATACCCACCCTAGAAAATATTCTATACTGGTTTAGTCACAACTTAGACTATGAAACCCTCATTCCTGGTAATGTCAATATAGACTGGTTCAAACTTACTACTGACTCACCACAATCCAGCATCAACGTACATGGTTTCCATCAACTAATTACATCCCCCACCCATCTCAATAAAGACATCTTCCAGCTCCACCATTGACTGGATACTCACCAACTCTCCTCACCTCTACCATAGCCCATGTACCCAATTTGACTCCTTAAGTGATCACCTCCCCACCTCTATCCTTAGACATACCTCCCAGACACACAAACCACACCTATTTAGAGATTGCCATAAGCTCTCTAACTTCAATAACACCCAGTTTAATTCCATGCTATGCAGTATTGATTGGTCCATCCTTAAACACATCCCTCTTGATGATGCTGTCATGAAATTCAACATTTTCCTAGATATCCTTAATTCCCTTGCTCCCTCCAGGAAAATCAGAATTAAATCAAAGCATGCTCCATGGCTCTCTAAAGATACTAGAGCACTAATGCATACCAGAGATAGCACCTGGAAATTATGGCTCAAAACCAGGCATACTCCACATCTACTTAAATACAAAACACTACGTAACCTAGTTAAGAAATTGGTCACCAAAGACAAGACCTCTTACTATGACTCTCCTCAACTGGACAACAGGTCCAACCTGCGCAACTTCTGGACTACTCTTAACAAAATACTTTACTCTGGTAAGCCTTCTTGCCCCTCACCCTACCCCAACAAATCTCCTCCTGAAATTGCTACCCTAATCAACAAACACTTCATTGACACTATCCAAAACCTTACACCCTCAAATGCTAATGCTGAAACTATCACTACTACCAACAACCCTCATATCCAGAATCTCTTCTCATTTAAACATGTGTCAACTTCCTACATCAAATCCCTTCTTCTTAAACTTAAACCATGCTCTCCTTCTACCAATAACCTACCTCCTACATTTTTCCAACTCGCTGCTAAATCTATAGCCTATCCTATATCCATTCTTATTAACAGATCTATACAAGAGGCTACAGTTCCTACTATCTGAAGATCCTTCTATACTATTCCACTGCATAAAGGTGGCAACTCCACTGATCCATCTAACTATCGTCCCATTGCTATTCTTTCTCCCATCTCCAAGTTGCTCGAAAAATGCATACATTCACAACTTCTCACCCATCTCCTCCAACACAATTTTCTCACTCCCACTCAGCATGGTTTCCGTCCCCACCACAGCACATCTACAACCCTCCTCTCTTTCACTCAGACCATAGCCAATGCCCTTGATAACAATCAGCTAATATCCTGCCTTTTCCTTGACCTTTCCAAAGCCTTTGACACAGTCTCTCGTCCTATACTACTTTCTAAATTATATAACCTTAACCTGTCTTCTTCCCCCCTTGCTTGGTTCTCCAGTTATGTCTCAGGTAGGCAGCAATCTGTCAAATGGCTTTCCTCCTGCTCTCCCTTTATATCTGTTCCAACAGGTGTTCCTCAAGGCTCTATCTTGGGTCCCCTATTATTTAATATCTTTACAAATGAACTATTCACCTCTTGTAGACAATCTTCGCTTATGCAATATGCAGATGACTCTACACTCATCTCAATCTCCAGTAGTATCACAGACCTTTTCACCCTTACTCAAAACTCCTTTCTATCCTCAGAGAAATGGCTATCTGACAATCTGCTTATCCTTAAACCTAAGAAGACCAAGCTCCTGCTCATTCTCCCCCGCTCTTTTTCCACTCACAAATCTACATTTACCATAACATCCTCTAACAACACAATCATAAAACCTGAACCACACACTAAACTGTTAGGCGTCATTATAGATGACAAGCTCAAATTTAACTTACACTTACTGTAAGGAATAAAAAAAAACACAACAGAAACTTGGCTTGCTCTATCGTAACAAAAGATTTCTTACTCCAAATGCTACACTTTCCCTAGCTCAGTCCTTCCTCCTGCCCACACTTCTCTACACAACCCCAATACTAACCAATATACAAGCTACTACCATGAACAAACTGCAACAAACTTACCATAAAATTGCAAGATTCATTACTAACTCCCCCTACAACTCCCATCACTGCCTTGCCTTGAACTCATTACAATGGTTCGAATTCCCTCAACTACTGCTACTTTCTCAATTTCAAGTTATTCACTCGATTCTATACAGGCCTTCATCCTGTCCAACTCTCACTACTCTTGTATCTACCTATACCCCTTCTAGAACCCTCCACACCTCTAACCAACAACTTCTGAATGTAGACCATCCAAAGAAGAACACAGGCAAACTGCAATATAACTGCTCTATAGCCCACACTTGGAACAAACTTCCTCTGAACATCCACTCCATCATACACCCCGCACACTTTAAAAAGGAACTCAAACATTATCTTCTCAACACTAAATCATGTCTCTACTTAGAACCTACCTGATATGTCCCCTTTATACAAATGGTGCTCCTTTCCTCTGAACTCCTGAAAGCACTTATACCTTCCTACAAAACCTATGCAATAAATTCTGATTCACTTATATATCTTTTATTTGATCACTTGTATATAACTTGTTTTTTGTACATAAAAAAACACATTAGGGGTTCATACACTCATTTCTTTGAGAAAACCCTCTTGCTGTAATTTGAATATGTTTGAGTGATAACTTGTATTAATATGTTATGGAGTTATAATTGGTTACTTTCTATGCTTTGTTACCTATGTTATCCTAATTGTTTTTGTTTTTGTAATTGGAGCTTTTCTCCTTGGGTCTCCACTGAAAAATGGGCTCATGCCCAGCTGGACCAACCCGGTTAACAAATGTCAAATAAATAAAAAAAACAGGTTCTTAGGTATGGCTGTAGCACAAAACAATCTGGACTGGCGTACAAAAATCCCTGGAATGGAGTACCACGTGTACTATAGAAGGATACACTGGGCATGCTCATACACTTGAAATGTCAGTAGGATCTAGGAATGAACAGGCCTTCCCCACCCAGTGCACTTCCCATTGCACCACCTTAAGCAGTCCTGAAGTTGTCTATCACCATAGAAGTCACTTTTGTTAGACCCAGCCCCATAAGTTCTGTGGTGCATGCAATAATTGGATAACACTGTAGTGCAAATAGCTAGTTAGGTAGGAGTTCTAATTTCAGTCCTGGCAAATGTAAACTTGTGTGTGTGTGTGTGTGTGTGTGTGTGTGTGTGTGTGTGTGTGTGTGTGTGTGTGTGTGTGTGTGAGTGTGTGTGTGTGTTCACAACTAAAAGTTTCTGTGTCCATTCAAACCCAGTACACTTCCACTTTCCCTACTTTAGCAGTCCTGCAGATATCACTCATCTTAGAAGTGTCGTCTGTCAGGCCTCAACCCCATAAGCTCTGTGGCATGTGCGATAACTGCATAACACTATAATACAAATAACTAGTTAGGTATGAATTCTATTCTCAGTCCTGGCAAATGTAAAAGTTTGTGTGTGGGTGTGTGACAGTTGTGTGTGCAAAACTGAGGGATTTGTGTGTTTGTTTATAGGCCATTCCCCCTCAAAACACTTCACACTGCCCTACCTTGTCAGTCCAGATGATGCCAGTCCCTTATCAGCAACTTTGGCCAGCTGTCAGTCCTGTAAGCTCAGTAGTGCATGTGATAAATGCTTAACACTATAGTGCAAATGACTAGTTTGGCAGGGGTTCTACTCTTGTATCCGACAAATGTGTGCATGTGGGTATGTATGTTTATAAGCAGAAGTACTTAGATATGTTTCCCACCCACTGCCCTACTTTATCAGTCCTGCTGATGTCATTCCCTCTATAGGTTCACAAGTGTGTAGTAGGTTATTGGCTCAGGAGCCTTTACAAGCTTAGCACATAAAAGGGCCCTGCCATTGTGTTACCCGATGTTACTTCCCAGTGCCTGTATCAAGTATAGCCACTGCAGTGATCCTTGGGTTGAACTATCACCCATCCACTCATCAAGATTTCTCTGGAAAGGGTCAGCTAGGTACTCTGCATGACATGTATGAGAAGTATATTCCAGGGCATTTGCAGTCTCTTGGTGAGGGACCTGTTCCACCAGCATGTTGTGGTGATTGTGGTACTGAGGTAGAGGTATCTGCAGTGTATGGTGTGGGTGTATTCAAATGTAGCATTTCTAAAACAGCTGGGTCAGGCATGGCTTTGTAAGTCAAGCACTTAATTAGGTGATATGACACAGAGAATAGTTTGGGTCTTCTGAGTCTGTCTGTGTAGGATGTGTGTTTAATGCTAGGAACCCCTTTGTGAGGTGCTTGTGTGGCCTCTCCAGCTGTAGCAGGTGTCTAGTGAGGTACATGGCAAATAGACCATAATACTTGAGGAGTGATCTAATGTGGAAATAGTAGACAGAGATCATTACCTCCATCTTCCTGGATACAAAACCCTTGGTAATGCAATGTGCCATATAGAATGACTTCCAGACCACAGTGGCAATGTGGTGCTTTAAGGAGAAGTTGGTGTTAACCTGTGCCCCCAGATGTCTTATAATGCCTACAGTGTTCATTGGGCTCCCATTGATGTGGTACTTACTGGGAACTGAGTGTTTTACCAAAGGGCATGATGATGCATTTTGTGGTGTTAAGCTTCTGGCCATGGTTTCCAGAGCACTCATTGGTCTCAGTGAGGCCTTTCCTGTAGGATGTCTGTATCACTTGTGGAGTTCATGATAGCTCCCAGCTTGCAGTCCTTTGTGAACTTGGTCATCCAGAGTTCCTCTGTGTTGGGCTGGACTCCTGAGAAGTAGATGTTGGACAGGACACTATCCAGTACTGAACCCTGTGGGACTCCACTCGTGACTGCTTGCCAGTCTGACTTGGAGTTTGCCACTCTCACACTGTGTGTTCTGTGAACCAATTTGCAAACCACCTACTGATATAGGGGTTGATGCCTAGTTTGTTGTGTTTATCAATAATTCCTGACTGAGGAATGGTATCAGAAGCCTTGGCCAGATTGAGGTAGGCTGTATGCAGTGCCCAGGTGACTCACTCAAAGACGTCAACCAGATTGAGCAGGCCTGATTGGTCAGTCACAAAGCCAAACTGTGTGGGGTCCAGGGTTAAGAGATCACCCATATGTTGGCCAGTCAGGTCCCTGATGATGCAGCCCATAGCTGTACATAGTAGACATGAGGCTAAGGGCCCAATAATCCCCAGGGTCTGTAGATGCTACCTCTTTATGGAGAGGGATGACTGTAGCAGTGTTCCATTTTGGAGGGACAAAGCCTGAGGTGAGGCTGTAACTGACCAGGGCACACAGATGTGATGGCAGGTCTCTTTCTATGTCATGTAGATCACAGGCATGGATATGATGGGGTCCCATGGAAGCTGTATTCTTGCCTGTGGACAATGCAGGTCTAACCTGCCCTGCAGTAATGCTGGGTGCCTGGCATTTATCTGCCATTGTGATTGTCCCCTCCAGGGAGAGAGAGGGGTAAAGCTGGTACTGAATGTGTTAGCAAGACTGTGGCCAATATCTGTTGTCTCAGGACAGAAATTAGCATTGTGCAGTACCTCATAGCACTTATGGTTATTGCTGTACAGGTTGTTGATATAACTATCAAAGGCTTTTGTGATTGTCGTCAGTGTCTGCTGCAATTCTGCCTTCATAGCTGCCTGTAGGAGATTCCATGAGGGATCCCAAGTTGTGTTTGAGGCTAATAAGGAGGTTCAACAGTCTTGGGGCATCACCTTTTTCTGCAACAGTGTGATCCTTCTGTTGTACACTTTAGTAATGGCAGGGTCCATCACATTGGCTTCCAGTGTTTGTACGGCAATGCCTGGGTTCTGTTGGCTATGGCTAGTACCATGCATCCATGTACATGTTTGTGCAGTGCATATGTGTATGATTCGACAGTCATGCAGCTATTTCCCATTGGCATAGATGCAGTGAAGTCATCCACTCCTGTTTTTATGACTGCAAAGTCAGCTTTGGAGGGTTTTTGCAAGGTGGTTACCTTTGAAGGGGGTGTGGGTGAGATGTTGAGCTCCATGTTGATTACATCATGTTTGGATCTGACCAGGTAGGGATTGACAACTGTAGTTGAGCAACTGTCCCATATGTAAGTAAACAACACAGGTCAAGGTTGTTGCATCATCTACTGGGGGGGTCAGTATGAGCTGGTCCAGGGCATTGGAACTGATGAATTCCAGGAAGTGCTGGGCCAGTGTACTGGTGCTTGACTACTTTCCCCAGGTGATGGAGAGGTAGTTGAAGTCTCCTCCTACTATGACAGTGTTGGGTTGGACCTTCATAGATGCCAGGGTGTTGAGAAATGTGCATTGACAGTCTAGGGACATAGATGAGGACCAATAGCAGGCTATGGTGTAGATTGCACTATTACCCAAAGTCAGTTGCACCGGAAGTACCTCCAATTCATTGTACTGGGATAATAGTCTGGAGGTCTGCATATCCATTATGAATAATGGAGACAACAGCACCTGTGGAGGTGTGGTCCATGTTTGGAAGCTGACAGCTGTGGAATTGGTCATAGCCTGTTAATGCAGGGCTGCTGTCTGCTGTGAACCACTTCTCCATTACAGCACAAAAGTCAATGTCCTCCACTCTGAGGAGTGCTTTGAGTGACTGCATCTTGACTGTTAGATGTCTACTGTTGAGCAGCATGACCCTCAGATTGCATACATGTCTAGCTGTTATGGTGGTAATTTTATTTGAAACACTGCCTAATAAGGCACTATAGGGGTGACAAGACACTTACTCTGTACCTGGAAACCCAGGGCTGACAGATTTAGGACATCTCTGGCAAGGCATTGAGGTATGTCAATCATGTTATCCCAAGCAAGAGATACTGGATCTCCTGAGAATGACACACAACAAGTAAGCCAATGTTGCAGTCAATTATCTATTAATAGTACTGCAGCATCATTCTGGGTGATGGCAGAATACTGCTCAGGGATACTGTCACACCTGCCTGGACCGCATAATCTGAGAGTTCAACCATGTCTCTTGTCATGTAGTCCAGGGAGGTATGTCTCAGATCATTCACACCGACATGGATGATGACAGAGTGATACTTGTAGTTGTTGTGGAGTGGCTTGACTGGGTGTGTCATGTGCTGGATGCTGGCACGTGATAGACAGTTGGCTGTTACCTCCTCCAGAATCAAATTAGTGAGTGGGACATCTGTGTGCCACAGTACTGAATCACCCATGATCACTGTATTGTGCAAGGTGGTAGCCTTAGGAGCTTAGGTTGAGGGGCACACTGTGTAGGTGACATATATGTCCTTTGGCATGTGCTATGCCATGGTGTCTGAGTGGGTGTCTTGCTGGCCTGTGCTGTTTGTGTAAATGTCCATTGAGTGCCTCTGTGAAAGTGGGTGTGTGGCTTTTCAGTGTATGCCAGGGCTGTCATAGTGGGTGTTGTGGCAAGCTATATGCTCCACATGGTGTGGGGCAGGTGTTGATCTAATCCTCTTGACCAGCTAGTCCACTCTTTGCTGGAGACTATATATTTCCACCTTTGGTGATATAGGGGTAACTCTCACTGGTCTAAGTGTTTGGAGTTTAGAGGAGAGGGTTGTCTGTGTACATGAGGCAGTTGTAACAGTGCCAAAGAATGGACAAGTGCACCAGGTTAATGGGAAAGCACAGAAAACCACACTTCAATCATGCCAGGATGGGTGGTCAAAACTAGTAAGTACTGGGGCTAATTCCATGATGAACGAGTACTGCTGATGGCTCCCAGGTGTGGTACACTTATTGATACAATGACCTGTTGAAGTGCAAAGCTATAATGCTATTTGAAGTGCAAGAAAGAAAGAACTAGAAAGATATAAGGGAGAAACTTTAGACAAACTTCCTGCCACCTGTAATACTTTACCTCAGCTGTGCAGTTATTAGCACCTTTGGCCAGTTGAAAGTCCAGTAAGCTCTGTAGTGTGTGCAGTAAGTGTGTAACACTATAGTACAAATAGCCTGATAGGGAGTGGTTCTAATCTCAAAACTGTCAGGTGTGTGTGTGTGGGGGGTGTGTGTGTGTGAGAGAGATAACCATGTACTGTGTGGGTTATACCATTTTTGACTTGTGTAGCACCCTTTACACTTCCCCCACTCCAATTTAGTAGTCCTGTTGATATCATTCACCTTAGAAGTACCTTTGAAGTAGGTGAAATCATATAAGCTCTGTGGTGCATCTGATAACTGGGTAACACTATAGTAGAAATAACTAGATAGGCAGGAGTTCTAATCCCAATGCTGGCAAGTGTGTGTGTGTGTGTGTGTGTGTGTGTGTGTGTGTGTGTGTGTGTGTGTGTGTGTGTGTGTGTGTGAGTGTGTGTGTGTGTGTGTGTGTGTGAGAAGCATGTACTGTGAGGGTTATACCATTTTGCCTTGTGTACCACCCTTTACACTTCCCCCACCATACTTTACTACTGCTGTTGTTGTCATTCACATAAGAAGTACCTTTGGACAAGGTAAAATTGTGTAAGCTTTGTGGCACATCTGCTAACTGCGCAATACCATAGCTGTAATCTCAATACTGGCAAGTGTGTGTGTGTGTGTGTGTGTGTGTGTGTGTGTGTGTGTGTGTGTGTGTGTGTGTGTGTGTGTGTGTGTGTTATTTTGATTTGTGTACCACCCTTTACACTTCCTCCACCCTACTTTACTAGTGCTGTTGTTCTCATTCACCTTAGAAGTACCTTTGGACAAGGTGAAATTGTGTAAGCTTCATGGCACATTTGTTACCTGTGTAATTCCATAATACAAATGACTATATAGGCAGAACGTCTAATCTCAATACTGGCAACTGTTTGCATTTGTGTGTTTGTGTGAGAATCATGTACTGTGAAGGTTATACCATTTTGAGTTGTGTACCACCATACTCATCCTAATTTAGAAGTCCTGTTGATGTCATTCACCTTACAAGTACCTTTGGAAGAGGTGAAATGGTGTAAGCTCCATGGCGCTTCTGATAACTGTGTAAAACTATAGTAGACATAAATAAATAGGTAGGAGTTCTAATCTCAATACTGGTGTGTTGATCATATTTTGTGTGGCTACCATTTTGATGTGTGTACCATACATGGCAGCTCACCACCTCCTGATGCCATTACTTTATATAGTGTGGTAATGGCATCTACCTCACATACAGCATGTGAAACCATTGTACATGCCATACAAGTCCTCTGTACAGATGTGTTTGGAACATTCAGATGTTTGGAACCTATTAGTGCTCTGTCTGCATTAACAATGCCCATGTATGTGATATTGTGGCCAAATAGGCCATCGTGAGTGTACTGACACATATAGCAGCATCAGGTATCATACCTGACTGAAACAGCATACTGATACAATGTCTGCTACCCTCTCACTTGTGCAGGCTTGTAGGTGCATCAAATGAGTCCAGATGCTTGGTTTAAAATTTGAATTATTCATGTCATGGGTCACATTACAGTTTGGGAAAGGTGTGGACTGTGGTCTCAATCAGTATATATCAGAAACAAATGGCATCTTAACAGGTGTGTGTACACATTTTATATCCACTGTATAGCAGTAATGCTTCACACATATCCCTACCATAGTCAGTTTGTCCAACACATTTTGCTGGTGTCTGTCCAGGCATCTTGCACTGACAGGTTGTGAGGCATGCTACAGGAATGTTACATTCTCTTTAGATAAGGCCCCTGTGGTGATGCAATACAATTAACCCCACCACAAGTGAACATGCACATAAAGCAATACAGGTATTAGTCATAGTTGTGTGCTGGTAACTTGCATGCTCTTCACATATGTGGGGTATTGCCAAAGCACAACTGAACAACTCCATAATCACCAGCTTCAGGCTGCTGTCCCATATGCAGACCAGAGTGACCTATTTAGTTGTGGGAGAGAGGTATTGTCAACAGACTCACATGTTTGGTAAAGGATGACTGCAGCATCTCTGCACATTTACAATACAACACCCAGTACTACACAATTTGCTGTCATTCACCATAGGTTTGCACTTCTGTGTATTAGGAATCCCCATCCACAACTGAAATCTGACCTGGCACATGCATGTAGATACTGTACAGATACAAGTATGTCTCATACAGTAATCTACTAATCCCCACTGGGACCTTACCTGCACACTAGTTGTCCAATGTGTGGGTGCCACCCATGTCCAGCAAGTGGGGCTTTGTACCCTGGTGTTGTACTGTGATGGGTGGCCCAAGCTTGGCAAGGAACTCCTCATTTGATGTCAGTGGGGGCTGCATGGCTGGGCCCCCACCTGTGGTTTTGGGGACCCTAGCAACAGCAGTATCCCTTTGCAGGCATGGGGTATGAGGATAGTGGCATGATTCTGCACCTGCTCATATGTACATGCGTGCAGGCCCACCTCATTTACCCTGTGGACAGGGCCATCTCACAGGGTGGTCCTCTCCTGAAGACGTTGCTGGCCTCGGCCCAACAGTACTGTGTGGTTCTGTATTATGACTTCCATTATCAGGTTGTATTCCAATGGTGAAAATGTTTTCCGCTGGTGATGTTACATTGCATCTGGTAGACACTAACAGGGAAACACATCACTGGACCCCATACATTTGGCAACAGCATGTCCAGTACCTGCACATGTACCTTGAATACCAGGAGCCAACACTCACAACCACACCATACCCCTGTAATCTATCAGCACAGTATCACCTTGCATTGTCCCCCTGGTCCTGATGAGTCATATTGCCTGCAGTGAGGGCAAGTTGACTGCATAATCCATCATTCCTCATTCAGCTCTGTGTAAATGGATGATATTAGTCATCTTCCATGCCAATGGTGTGTGGATGGTGCTGTGTGTAATGCAGCTCAGCACATGCCTGAGTTCATGTAGGATGTAGACAGGGATTATATGACATCCCATGGATGCTTACATATGTTGCCTTTCAGTAGGCAATATGTACCTGTTCATTGGTGATGAAGGGAGGGGTGTGAATACAGTACATATCCATCTATAGTGATACTGAGCCAGGGGGTGATGTTTGCTTTAACCCTATCTGCAGCAGGTTGTCTGTAGCTATGTTGTGTATGTGATCTGATTGGCCACCATTACAATTTGGTTTGTTTTTTTGCCTCTGAGATTGCAGACATATAGGAAGATGGCCTTGTGATTGTCCTTGGTGGATGTATCCAATTTGTACTCATAGTTGGCCTTACAGTAATCCACCTGTGACCTTATATGCTTGTTTAGACAATGGCTGACTTGATGCCAGATTGGTTCCTGCCCCTACTTTGCCCTGTATAGCCACTATAGGGACCAAGTCTGTGGTTTGTGTAATTCTGCTGTCCAGCAAAGGGGATTACACTACTTTGGTGGAGGCAAGTATGACAAGTAAGGTATTGCTGAATCCATACAATCATGTATATGTTCAATCAGTTGTTTGTAGTGGGCATGGCCACAAAGTCATAACACAGTTGGATACCTCTCCAATTTAGTAATGATAATCATACTTATTGTACTAACCATGACTGTGTCAGGGCAATGCAACAACCAGTAGCTGTAGAAATGTCATTGTTTTGGGTGCACAGTAAGTAAGATTATACGCATGTACAACATGTACAGCTTTTTTAACTGAGTTCATGTAGGATGCAGACAGGGATTATATGACATCCCATGGATGCTTATAAGTGTTGCCTTTCAGTAGGCAATATGTACCTGTTCATTGGTGATGAAGGGTGATGGGGCTTTGTACCCATGTCTGTTTTCATGAGGTTGACACACACCTACTCAGACTGACATGTGCATAGGTAATACATCACATACATGTCTGTTATATGTCAGTATGGCACACTGTATTTACACTCTTGCTTCACAGTCATCCCACTCAACCTGTCACAGCAGAACATCTGTAGGATGCCATGCATACATGGGTGCAATGGGACAAAATCAGTGACAGTGTCTCAATATTGCTGTAACATACTTGAGTCATTCAATAACACAGTAACCTTTACACTGACAGGCATCCCCTGGAGGATATCCAACAGTCATATTGCAGGAAGAGAGGAGAAAGGCTAGGGGGGTGGTATTGATGGCAAGAATTGTTAATGTTGGCAGTATGACTGATATAGGTACCAAGCTAGCTGATATGATGGCCAGGGATTGGTTGATATATTGTGTGTGTGCAAGAGTCCAAAAGGAAGGGGATTATGGCTGGGTGTATGGTAGGCAGGTCACAATTGTGCTATCATGATGTGAACTGGAGGAAGAAGGGAGTAGGGCTTCTGCTGAAGTAACAGTATGCCAAGAGTGTTTTTGGAGTATGACATAAATGTCTGACAGAGTGATGTTTCGGAAGTTGTAAGCTGATGGTATAATGATGACTGTTGTTAGTGCATATGCTATGCAGGTTGGTTGTGTGGTGGATGAGAAAGAGAAATGTGATGTTAGTTGGATGACATGGTGATGACTGTACCCAAGGGTGACAGACTGGTCATTGCAGCAGATTTCAATGGGCATGTTGGTGAAGGGAACACAGAGGATGGGGAATTGATGGGTATGTATGGTGTTAAAAGGAATGGAGATGGTGAGATGGTGGTGGATTTTGCTGGACATGGCTGTGGTGAATATATACTATAACACAAGGGAGGAGAATAGGGTGACATACAAGAGTGGAGTAAGATGCACACAGGTGGAATATATCCAGTGTAGGAGGGTCAGTTTGAAGGAGATTGGAAACTGTAAAGTGGTGATGGGAAAGTGTATTTAGGCAGCAGAGAATGTTGGTATGTAAGATAATGTTGGTGATCGAGAAGAGGAGGAGTGTGGGAGCAGCACCAAGGATCAAATGGTGTGAATTGGAAAAGGGTGATTGTGAGGTGGAGTTCAGGGAAGAGTTGAGACAGGCACTGGATGGCAGTGACAATCTAACAAATATTTGGTTAAGTACAGCAGAGCTGGTAAGGGAGACAGCTAAAAGGGTGCTTGGGGTGACGTGTGGATGGAGAAGTAGTACAAGGACACCTGTTGGTTGACTGAGAAAGTACTAGACAGCATACAGAGACAGAGGTTGGAGAAGAAGGAGTGGGATTGTCAGAGAGATGAGGAAAGTATGCAGGAGTATGAGGAGATGATGTGCATGGCAAAGTGAGAGGTGGCAAAGGCTGAGGATGGGTATATGAAGAGTTCTATGACAGGTTGGACACTAAGGAGGGATGAAAGGAATTGTACCAATTGGCTAGACAGATGCACTGAACTAGGAAAGATGTGCAGCAGATAAGGTGATAATGGATGATGAGGTATATGTACTCACAAGTGAGGAGAGTGTGTTGAGCACATGGATAGTGTACTTTGAGAGGCTGATGAATGAAGAGAATGAGACAGAGAAGGTTGGATGATGTGGGTATGGTGAATAAGGAAGTGAATAGGCTTAACAAGGAGGATGCAAGGATAGCTAAGAAAAGGATGAATACTGGCAAGCTTGTTGGTCCACATTACGCACCTTTGGAAGCATGGGGTTGTTTAGGGGAAATTGCAGTGGTGTGTTAGCCAGACTGTTTACTGATATCTTGGGAAGTGTGAGGTTGCATGAAAAGTGAAGAGAAAGTGCTTGGGTACAGTGTTAAGAATGAGGTTGATGTGCAGAGCTGTGATAACTACAGAGGGATAACACTGACCAGTCTCAGCATGAAGTTATGGGTAAGAGTATTGGAAGCTAGGTTATGCAGGGAGGTGAGGAGTACTAGTCAGCAGTATGGTTTCATGTGTGGAAAGGGCACTACTGATGTGATGTTTGCTCTGAGACTGTTACTGGTGTAATACAGAGAAGGTCAGGAGTCCTGGACTTACAGAAAGCATATGACAGGGAGCCTAGACAGGGGTTGTGGTATTGTATGATGAAGTCATGAGTGGAAGAGATATATGTAAGAGTGGGACAGGATATGTACAAGGATGGTGTGACAGCATTGAGGTCTGCTTTGGAATTGATGGATGTATTTAAGGTGGAGGTAGGATGACATCAGGGATCAGCTGTGAGCCATTTCTGATTTGCAATGGTGATGGACAGGTTGACAGACAAGATCATACAGGAGTCCCCGTTGACTATGTTGTTTGCAGATGACATTGTCATCTGTATTGAGAGCAGGGAACAGCTTTTGGAGACCCTGTAGAGGTGGGCATATGCTCTAGAGAGGAAAGGAATGAAGGTCAGCAGCACTAGGACAGAATATCTGTATGTGAATGAGAGGGAGGATAGCAGAATGTTGAGGATGCATGGAGTACAGTTGTCAAAGGTGTTCAAATGATTGAGATTAACATTTCAGATTAAGGAGGACTATGGAGGACAGATGAAGAAGAGAGTACAGGCAGGATGGCGAGGGTGGAGAAGCATGTCAGGAGTGATTTGTGACAGACGAGTACCAGTAAACGTAATATGTAAGGCCTACAAGAGAGTAGTGAGACCACTTATGTTATATGAGTTGGAGACAGTGGCATTGACAAAAAGGCAGGAGTCAGAGCTGCATATGGCAGAGTTAAAGATGATATGATTTGCACTGAGTGTGACATGGGTGCACAAGTTTAGCAATGTGTATATGACAGGCTCAGGCCATCTTGGATGTATATGTGACAAAGTTGGAGAGACTGCATTATATCAGTTTAGATATGTGCTGAGGAGGGGTGCTGTGTATATTGGAAAAGGATGGTAAGGATGCAGCTGCCAGATAAGAGGAAGAGAGGAAGGCCTCAGATAAGGTTTCTGGATGTGGTGAGAGAGGACATGCAGGTGGTTGGTCTAAAAGAGCAAGATTCAGAGGACAGGCAGAAATGGCAACATATGATCCACTGTGGCAATCTTGAATGGGAAAAGCCAGAGGACAATGAAGGGGGATGTTGTAATGTCAGTCTTCACAAATTTGGCAAGGATTTGACAGACATAACACAACTCTATGGGTAAAAGACTACAAATATGAGGCTGACATATGGTCAGTGTGCAGAACACTGGACAGTTGAATGGTATGAGCTCAGTATATAACATGGAGTTCAACATACACATCTGTAGCAGTACTTTACTATGCAAATACCATGTATAGGTGTCTGACATTTCTGAGACAAACAAGTATATCCTAGTTGTATTCACAAGTAAGATATGGATACGTACAGCATCCCATTAGCTGGCCTAACATTGGCAAAATCAGTATTGCTCAACACACAATCCAGTATTAGTCATATGTGAGCCATCCTTTCCTGCGGCCTTACCTATGATCTATGTCACTGCAGACAAACCAAGATGCTATGGCCATAGGTTCTGATCAGCAATGCATTAGTACAGCAAGCTTTGTTGAGACATATATGTTAAACTTCCTGTTTCCCATTCTTAGATACCCCCTACTGCAGTCCATCACATGTTTACTTGTTCGACATACCTGTCTTTGTATTTTTCCAAGTGTAGGTGGTTATATGCTATTTATTTTCTTTTCCTCAGTTTCTCCCTCTCCCTCTCCCAAATATGTAGGTTGTACATCTGTTTTGCATAGGCAGTAGCTTGCCTTTTGTAGGAAAAGCTCATGAGTAGCTGATGGCCTGTGGACCAATTATTGTCCCCCGTTTGCTAATTGCATGCAGAACAGCTGTGTCATTATTTCTGTTGATAATGGCATAGCAACACACTGCTATAATTGGGTACTTCATGAGGGTGTAGCCCCTTTACCTTGCCTGTGAGGTGACTTTATGGAGGTGTGTGAACAACAGCATCACACAGAGCATGTCATGTTACTCATTATACATGTACTTTGGAAACTCACACTATGAGCTCTGTGCCTCCTGTGATGACTGCATAATACTGCACTACCACTAACTAGATGAGTGTGGATTTCAAACCCAGTACTGGAAATTCTGATTATGTGTGTCTGTGTCTGTGAATAGTATTCTATGTGTGTTGGATGAGCATAATACCCTCTGTGTGTGTGGAAATTACAAATGTGAGGTGTGTTCAACCCAGTACATTTACCATAATCCACTGTACTAGAGGTGCTGATGTCAGCCACCATACACTTACCTGTATAAACCCCTCAGCCCTAAAAGCTACATAGCACATGCAAAAACTATTATAAATACCTATCAATTGTACCCTGGATATGACACGCTCAATGTGTTACCACACTGCCATACCCCTTGTAGTCTGCACGGACAGATCTTGCTGATACACAGGCACCTAGAAGACAAACAGAATACATTATGGAGACCACATGCAGTCATCGTTAATAACAATACTGCATCATGGCTGACATCTACACACGCTGTCGTGTAGCCATTAAACATGCTGGCTGTCAACACTACACAGCATTACACTGGTAAACTGTACTAAGTTCTAAGTTCACCCTGTGCATCAGAACCATTTTAGCATGCCCCTGTATCAATGGTATGGATGACAGGGATGTGGCACAGGTATCATCATATGCACAGGGTGTGGTGTGAGTTTGCCAGTGGCCTAGGCTGGGCCATTTGGTTGACATTATGTGTGTGTATTTGGGGTTTGTATCTGAGACTGGCCATACAGAGGTAGTGTGTGTAAGCCTGGAGGTTACCTTACTGTGATGGTGATGTGTTTGTGTGTATGGATACACACAGTCACGCCATGTGGCTGCCCTATACAGAGCTATGTTGGACAGCTATGGGCCATGCATAGCAGAGTGTACAGTTCACTGTTGCTGGCCATGGACATGGGAACTGTGCCTAACAGAGGACCCACGGGCACCACCAGTCACAAGGCCAGATGCACTACTACTCCCCGATGGTGACAGGTCTGCTGGATCCGCATCTCTGTTGGGACCAACCAGGACCATGTGTCCATGGCCTGCTGCATAGTGGTGTGGACAGTGACACCCCCTGCAGTTGTGCTACTGGTACTGCCACTACAGGAGCGAGAAGTTGCATGGCCATGTGGACCATCAGCTGCTTGTGGTGCTGTCTCACATCCACATAGCCGACAGCCAACTCCCACCACATGCTCTATCACAGACATTCCACATTCAAGGATTGATATGTCACAAACAAGGATTCCCACCATCTCACTCAACCATCTATCTATGACTTCAGCATAATAATGGTGGGCATCAGCAAGATCATGGATGTTATCACGCATAGCAGGAGGAGTAGCATTAACAGCCCTGAGAAGCTGTCTGGTGTTACGTTCACTACATACCTGTACCTCCATGATGGTCTGAAACCATGCATCTGGTGACACTTGCTGTGGCACTTGTGACAGGAGTATGTTGGGCAGCAGGCCCCCTTTGAGCACCCCTGCCTGTCTGCTTCTGTGGGACCTCACCTGGTCTTTGGCTATGGCTGGTGTCTACAGACACACTTGCCATAGTCACCACCCTTGCCGGTTCCATGCCACTACCCACCAACTGTCCATCATCTATGGCCACTGGTGATTGGGTATGTGTGGGCATTGTGTCTGTGTGTGGGGATGGGGTGAACATGAGTGGCATGCCAACCAATGGCACATATTCAGCACCTGACAACCCAGTCTGTCCCTCACTATGGCTATCATCATTGTCAGAGTCTGCAGAGACACTGACATCAGTTCTCAAGTGAGAGGGACCCTGATCCCATTGACATCTGTGAGGGGAAGACAATACATGTAAATTAATACCTGTACATTATGGTTGGCTGCCACTCACACAGACATGCACACATACACTTACAGGAGAGTTGGCACAAAGCTATTACACAGACCCCACATTACCTAAAACATGACATGCATGACACATAGAGCCCTCATCATCATGCATTGCAGCCATTCTCAATCCTTGTTACTAGCAATATACATGCCTGGAATGCATGTGTACTGTTAGTAGTTGACGCCCATTCACCTAGCACACACTGCACCCATGTACATATAATTGCTGTTCACCTGTATAGCACAGTGGCAACTACTGTAGACCATACCTCACCACTGTACAAATCATTGAAGAATATGTAGATGTCTGGTACATATGTTTGCTCTGTCCCTCACAATGCCTATGTGTTTGTCTGACACATAATTGGGATCATATGAGGATTGATGTCACTAATTAATGACATACATTCAATTTGCACACATCATCACCAGCAGTGAATGTATGTTCAAACAAATCCTGTTACCCCAACAACCTACTAAGCTTAACATGGATATGATAAGTGTACACACCCCTGTTAACATGGCAGGCTCTTGTATCATATAAAATGAGACCGCAGTACTGCATTCAAAAACATTACCCACCTTAAATGTGACATATGACCTGTGCAATCCAATTTTTTAACATATTGTTTGGTTTAACAAGTTAATTGTTCATGTTATGGTCACATTACAGGTTGGAAAAGGTGCAGAATGTAATATTGTGTTCTCCTATTGTATATATCAGAATCACTTGGCATCTTGACAGGGGTGTGTACACTGTAGTATCCACTGTATAGGATTAATGTTTCAGACGGATCTATAATACATTGTCTAACTTCCAAAAGTTTGAACGCTGTAATATCGAACCCAAATGTCTGAAACCTGAAAATAGTGAAGCCACGGCACATCAATTTTTTTCCCAGGGAAAAAAATCAGTGGGCTATTTTCTGAGCTTTGCTATTTCCTCCACTGTGGTGTGATTTTGGAGTTGGTGTATTTAAGTAGGGTGTGTGTGGGGGGTGTGGAGCAAAGCCCCCCCACTTTAGTTTAAGTTTAAGGCTGCAGGTTTTGTTTTGTTTTTTTTTTTTTGTTAGGGAACAGCAATTTTTTTCCCCTGGGAAAAAAATTGCTGTTCTGTGTGTTTGCTAATTTACTGTTTCAGACATTTGGGTTCGATATTACATCGTTCGAACTTTTAGAAGTTCAACGGTGTAATATAGACCCATTTGAAACATGTCCCTACCATAGCCCATTTGTCCTCCCAGTTTGTTGGTCTTTGTCCACATGTCTTGCATGGACAGGTTGTGAGGTGTGCTGCAGGAATGTTACATTACCCCTCAGATAGGCCCCTGTGGTGACCACTGTGATCCACTGCATTTAACACCACCACATGTGAACATGGACATCAAGCAATATGGTTAGGTGTGTATTGGCAAAGCACATACTCACCAGCTACAAGCTGCTGTCCCAGTAGGCCAGAAGAAGCTAAATATGTATGGGAGAGAGGTACTGTCAACTGGCCTTGGTACAGGGGGTAGCAGCATTTCTTCACATTAACAATACAACCCCCAATAGTACAAAATATGCTGCTCATCACCATAGTTGTGCACTTATGTGCATTACCAAACCCCATTCACAACTACTATCTTATCTCACATATGCATTTAGATACTCTACAGATACAGGTTTGTATGTTAAAGTACTCCAGTAATGTGTACTAGGGCCTCACCTGCATGCTTCTCATCCATTGTTTTGTGGGCACCCACATCCACGATGCTGGCTTCATGGAGATGTTCTTCTCTTGGGGGGGGGTTCCCCAAGGTTGGCGTGGAACTGTTCTTCTGCTGTAAGTGGGGGCTGCATGAGTGGGCCCCCACCTGTGATTGTTTACCTGGCTATGGCAGCAGCCCTTCACCGGGCATTATGTAGGAGGTCATTTGCATGATGCCAAACCTGCTCATACATTCTTATGTGCAGGCCAACATTGTTTACCCTGTGGATTAGGTCATTTCACAGGGCAGTCCACTCCCCCAGATGTTCCTGGCTGCATCCAAACATCATGTTGTAGTACTGTATTAGGAATTTTACAATTTCAGTGGTTTCTGCAGTTCTGTATGGAGGATTCCGGATATGATGCATCCACCTGGAAGACAAACAGTGAAACACATCATAGCACCTTATACAGTTGACAACAGTATGGACAGAAATTGCACATCATCAGTGGATATTTCTTGCCAGCATTCAGCTACACCATACCCCCGTAATCTTTCAACACAATATTAGCTTGCATTTCTCCCCTGGCCCTGATGTGTCATATTCCCCCTAATGATGGACAGTTAATTGCATAAACCTTTATTCACCATTAATTTCTGTGTAGAGGGATGACAGTGGCCATCTTCAATGTGGAAGGTGTGTGGATGTTGCTGAGGCTGTGTTTGAATACAGTGTGTGATGGCACTGTGAGTACTTGCCTGGGTTGATGTAGGATGCAGCCAGGGATGTTATCAGGCCCCATGGAGAGTTGCTGTTGTTGCCCTTCAGTAGGCAAAATGTGCCTGCTCACCAGTGATGAGGGGAAGGGTGTGGTTGATGTGCATATTCCCCTATAGGGATGGGGGGATGAGGGGGTGATGTTCACAACTAACCTGTCTAATGCAGGTTACCTATATCAATGGCATGTGTGTATGAGGTGTGATTCAACAACAGTATATGGTGAATTGTGTTGTTACCTCTGGGACTGACAACATATGTGAAGACACCCTTGTGACTGGCTTTGGCAGTGTGGATATGTGTGATTTGTACTCATAGTTAGCCTTACATGGAGTCACCTGTGACCTTACATGCTTGTTTAGATAGAGGTGAACATGCTTCCAAGTTGTTGGCTGCACCTATGTGGCCCTGTGCAACAACATAGGAACCTATTATGTGGTTTGTGTATTGCAGTTGTTGACCAAAAGGGATTACTCTACCTTGGTGGAGATGGCTTTTACAGGTCAGGTATTGCTGAGTCCATACAGTTACCATGGATATATAAGTGTACACACCCCTGTTACAATGACTGGTCTTTGTGATATTGTAACTTGACACCACAATAACTCATTTAAGAAGAATTCCTACCTTTAATGTGACCTATAGCCTGTACAATTCCATTGAAAACATAACATCTGCTGTGGGAAAACATATGCAAATTGAAATCAGTACAATAAGCTGTTTGCATGAGTGAGCACACCCTTACACCGATACTTTGTGGATGCATTTGTTGAGATAATGACAGCATTCAGTCATCTTAGGTCAGAGTCTGTCATCATGGCACATCTTTACTTGGTAATAGTCACCTAGTCTTCCTTCCAACAGTGCTATAAAAATGTCAATTACTGAGGGCATATCTTGTGTACAGCCCTATTCAGGGCAACCTACAGATTGTCTATTGGGTGTAGGCCTGGCTGGCACATTCCCAAACTGTAATTTTTATCTGGCATAGCTATTCTTTTGTTGATTTGGATGCATGCTTGGGGTCATACTCATGTTGACAGACAAAATCCCTCTTCATCTTCACCTTTCTAGCAGATGACTGAAGGTATAGGACAAAAAATGGTTGGTATATGCAACTCTTCATAATTCTTCCATCTTCAGTGGAGGCCTAGTTCCAGCTTTTGAAAAGCACCACAGCATGATACTGTCACCACCATGCTTCACCAGAGGGATGGTGTTTTTTTGGTGATGCAAAGTGTTGTGTTGGGCCAAACATACTTCTTGGAATTGTGGGCTAAAGGTTCAACCTTGGTGTCATCGGACCATGACACATTGTCCAGTATGCTTTTTGGAGACTTGATGTACTGTTTGGCAATGTTTGTCCAGCCCTGAATGGTTTTCTGTGTAAGAAAAGGCTTCCATCTAGCAACCCTAACCCATAGGGCAGACATATGGGGAGTATAGATGCTTGTTGTCACATGTGGTGCACACCAAGTACTTGGCAGGTATTCCTGCAGCTCGTTCACTGTTGCTGTCAGTTCCCTGTCAGTCTCCATGGCCAGTTGTCATCTTGTCATGTCATCCATTTTGGATGGATGTCTAGGTGCTTGCAGTGTCACTGTTGTCCCATATCTTCTCCACTGTTTGATGACTGTCTGCACTGTATCCCATGCTATATCCAATGATGGGGACACTTTCTACTCTTCTCCTGACTGACACCTTTCCACAATGAGTTCCCTTCAATGCTTTGTAAGCTGTCTGCCAAACATGTCTTTTGCTGTAGCAGGCAACTGTGTAAATGTCAAATATATCCTACTTGGACAGTTGAACATTATTTGGGGTTAATCAGAGTCCTGTTAATTGATGCCATATGTGTAACCAAAACGAGAATGCTGTGATTACTGCAAGAGGTGCATCAACCAAGTAGTTGTTTATCTGTGTGCACATGCATGCAACCAGTTTATGGCACGTTTCTTATGTTTTACATTTTCTCCCCCAACAGATTTGTTTGTTTGTCAATAGAATTGTACAGGTTATGGGTCACATTCAAGATGGCAAACATTTTGACAAGATTTTCTGTGGTCTCACTTTTGTATAGTACACAAACCTGGCATTTTAACAGGGGTGTGTACACTCTTGATATCCACTGTATGTAGCTGTTTGTGGTAGGCATGGACAGAGGGTCATAACACAGTTGCCCACTTCTCCAATTACAACCGATAATCATGCCTTTTCTACTACCCATATTATTGTCATGGCAATCCAACAACCATTACCTGTAAATATTTATGTCTGTTGCATGCACTGAAACTGATGTTACACACCAGTAGAACATGCACAACTTATTTACATACTTAGATAAGTAAGTTGATTGCACAGTAGGCTTTGCTATCACAGTGCTAACCTGGAGGATGTCCCACATTCATATCTAGGCTATTATGTGACGGTGTCATTGATAACAGATTTGACAATGGTTTGCCCAACATAACACAAGTCTATGTGTAAGTGACTACAGATATCAGGCACATGCGCTTATAAGACTGTACAGTTGAATGGTATGAACTCACTATATCACAAGCATTTCAACATACACTTCTGCAGCAGTACTTTACTCTACACATGCTCTGTATAGTTGTCTTATATTTACAAGAGAAAATGGGTATCATAGTTATATGCACAGGTAACATATGGATATGTACAACATCCTAGTAGCTGGCCTAGTCACTACAGACAGAGCCACATTCTATGGCCATCAGTGTTGTTCAGCAGTACATCAGTACAGCATGTCTTGTGCTTTCAAACCCCTATTTTCCATTATTACAGACCACCTACTGCATTCAATTACATGCTTACTTGTTTCACATACCTTTTTTCACAGATATAGCCTTTTTTTTTGCACACTACTTCAGCTTTGCACTGATGGACTATCTATGACAGAGGTGGTTTGAATAGATGGACGCTTGTCTTTTGTAGGTAATGCTCATAACCGTGTGATGGCCTGAGCACCAATTGGTGTTTCCCAGTTGCTGATTGCATGCAGAGCAGCTCTGTAGTTATTCCAATAGCCAATGTATGGCAACACAGTCCTATAATTGAGTACTCCATGTGGGCATTGGCTCTTTCCCTTACCTGTGAGGAAGACATCCTGGAGGTGTTTGAGCTAATACCTCTTAGAACAAGACCTTTGGAGACAAGCCAACTAAATGGTGGAGAAGATTCAAGACTTAGGGACAGAATGTGAGTATTGTTGTTATATGTTTTGAATAATGCTTGTTTAACAGGGTTTGTCTGAACATGCTACTTTGCGTGGGTTTCAGTCTGACAAAGTGTTGTGTCTGCATAGCTCTCAACTGTAGGGATATCCACATAATGGCCAGATGTTTGTCTGGTATGTTTGGTTTGTTCCCCAGACAGATGTCCTTGGCAAATCAGTAGCATATTCTGGTGACTGCAATCAGTAAATGCTAACATCCATTTGTGTTTCAGACTTTATATCCCTCACAAAAGATATGTTACAACAAACCCCGTAACACAAGCAATTTTCTGTGTGTAACAGGAATATTTCAAGTATGGCCATGTTTTTGGGCCTCTGTCCCAAATGATGTCAGGCTTTGTACAGATGCCATACAGTTGGAGGTTCATAGGTAGGGTCTACCATTATTTTGTTCTGTCATTCCTGCTGAGGGGAAAGGGTGGACAACATGTAAGACTCTGTACATTCAAAAGGTTGGTGTATGGAGAATGCTCTTAGATGCCCTTGTAACATATTTTATGTGGGGGAGAGTAACAAGTGTTTTAAAACTAGCCTGTTATAACATGTGAGACATACTACTGATGAGAAAGAAGACAGTTCTAGAGCTGTACATTTTAATAATGCTCACCATGGGGGTACTGGTTATGAAAGAACATTTGTTATGTACAAAATCAGTTTAAATTCTTGCATGTGATACTTTATCCCCTAGGGGTTAAATGAGTAGTGTAATTGGAGGCTGTGTATATACATGTAATTATGTGTAGTGGGTTGCAAGGTACTGCTTTGGAAAAAGTCAGTTTCTCAGTTTTATCAAACAGCCATAAAAGAACAATTGTTATGTACAGAATCAATGTATGTTTTTAAATGTGATACTTTACCCCCTAGGGGGTTGAATGAGGAATGTAATTGGAGGCCGTGTATTTAAATGTACTTAAGTGTTAATTGCTTCCTCTAATTAAGGCAAGTATTTCTTGTAATGTATTGCTCCTTGAAGGCTTTGGGAAACACATCAGAGTAAAATGAATTGTGTGAATTACTGGCTGTTTGTATTTTTGTTTCCTATTTTCACTCATTATAGTTGTTTTGCTAAGAGGTCATTATATATGTCTGGCCATTGTGTGTGGCCTATCATGATTTTGTAGCAGTGTACTGTTCACTTATTATGTGGACTGGAGGGGACCTTTTGTATCCAACTGTGCATGCTGCTCCAGTTATGGATGGTCTATCAGCAGCATATGTTTGTATGGGCATTTAGAGATGTATATATATATATATATATATATATATATATATATATATATATATATATATATGCACACACACGTTAGTATTTCTTGGTAATATATCTATATATTGTTATACATATATATGGATCTCCATACATATCTATCTATCCATATATGTAAATATTTTATTTTCAAGTATATGCAGTAGTGTTGTCACCTCACAGTAAGACGCTGTCCGGTTCAATTCTCAGCTAGAGCGTCTTCTGCATGGAGACATGTTTAAATGGGCATACCTTCATTGAAGGTTGTGCATCAGGCCTGGTAACTCAGCATGTAAAAATCAACTACCGATCATTAGCGGACCAGAGTTCCGCTGTGGCGACCTCTAACCGGGAAAAGCTGAAAGACGCAAACAAACAAACAAATATTTGCAGATAATCATTCCTGATTGCACAGTGTCTCTTTTCTATTGTAAACTGACTGTACTGCATGATATGCTGTAAAATACATCCTAACATCTCACAGCTAAGATGGCCTAGTGGTAAATTGCTGTGACTATGGCGTATCGCATCAGACTGAGCACAGTTGCTTATTTTGTTGCTGGCCAGAAGAAGAGCTGCTGGATACAGAGTGATTAAGGCACTTTTAAGCAGTTGTAAGCAGGTTTGTGTGACGCTAAGTGGCGCTAAAACACAGTTAAACTGATAGGCACTTAAACTGTGTAGGCTTTGCTTACCGACACTTACCATTGCGAAAATATGCTTAGCAGAGTTAACTAATGGTTATTATTCACATTTAAACAATGTGTAAACCTGATAAGTATAGCTCAGCCATGGTAACCATTGCTCACATTTCAGTCTCATAAAATGGCAGAGTAATGACATCATGTAATAAGTTTAATTTCCTGTACATAACATGCATTTATGTGCTCTTATTACAGCAGCAAAGGGTGTGACTATGTTGTACAGGACAATTGGGTATACATGGGTAGTATCACGTTTTTATTTCAATTTTTTTATACATGGGTAGTATCACGTTATACGCACTCACACTTTCATGTTACATCAGCTACAGTACACTGGTTGACGAATATGATTCCACACATATTGTATTATGAAATTAGTATTGTTGACACTGCTTTTCCATGTAAAATTAGATTGCCTATTGTAGTACTTCAATCATACACCTCTGCATGCAGACCTGGGACTCTGAGTACTACACTATCTTGTTCTTGGTGTTTCAGCTGTATGTTTTTATGTATCTCCTTTTGGATATTAATATGATATTATTATTATATTAACTGTAGAGTACTATGTTTTCTGGCCAAGTCATTGAGGACTGCTGTCATGTGGTAATGGCATACATTTCAGTTTCCGACTTCTATCCTTCAGGACATTCATCCTAATGCATAACCTGTCTGCTGTCCTTTTTCTGTCTGCCCTCTGTGCAGATGTGCAGATGTCAGGTATTGCTAAAGCCATACAACTATGTAGGTGCCCATATAGTTTTGTGCTTTGGACATGGACACTGCTGCTAGCTCCAACAAATGGGACATCCTTCATGTAGGCCTTGGCCCTTTTCCTTGCCTGTGTGAGGGACATTACAGAAGTGGTGGGCTACAATTTCAGAGACAGTAGGTTGGAATACTTCACATAACAGGACATTTTAGACAGCACAACAACATGGAGGACATATCTCCAGAATTGTGAACAGATTCTATGTCATCATCAGTGCTGTTGTACACATGGTGGGTTGATACACTGACAGGGTTTGTGTAGAGTGACTTCACGTCTGACAATGATATGTCTCTGACATACCTCTCCACTGGCATGCTGTCCACAGACTGGCCACATTCTTGCCTGTTATATTTTGTCTGTTCCCCAGACAGTTGCTGTCCTTGGAAAATCAGTCAGGGACTCTGGGGAATGTAGTCAGTAAATACTAAAATCCATTGGTATTACTGACTTCACATTCCTCAAAGGATATGTTACAACAAACCCAGTAACATCAGTAACTGTCTAAATTTCTGACAGCAATATGTCCAGTCTAAGCCTGTGTTTGTGCCTCTGTCCCCAAATGATGTCAGGCTTTGTCCAGATATCATGCACTATGAGGCTCAGATGTATTTAGTATCATTATTTCTTGCCTTCATTCCTCCTACCATCCCAGTGATGTAGTACAGCCACATAAATGTTACAGGGAAGAGGCCATAGATATCAGTCCTGAGCCTGTACATTTTGAGGTGAACTGTACATGTGAGATGTCTGTGTATGTCTGGCCATTGTTGACAGACTCTCAGAATTGTGTACACAGGTCATGTGTGCATGTTATTTGGGCTGTGTATGGAAGGGGTAGATGTAAGTATTATAGCTCCTTTTTATCTGATTGTGTATGCTGCTCCAGTGTCTGCTGGTCTATTGGCTGTATGCCTTTGTAGGATCAGACTGAGACATGTCCTGTACCATGGTCAGGATTCAGACTACACTGAGAATTGGGCAACTATATGTAGGGGTAGTGTGTGACTGGAAAACTATTATGTATTTCTTCACACAGTCCATATACTCTACTCTTCTGTGATGGAATTGGCTGTGGGTATGCACTTTCACACTGGTGTCTGATTTTTTGTGCTGTAACATCCCTGTAGTGTCTGACATCCCAAAGGGGGATGACAACACATTCTTTGAAATTGAGCTTAATGCCATGGCTCTTACACCAGTCATTGGTCTCAGTGAGGACTTTCTGTAGGATGTCAACATCACTTCGGTAGTTAATAGCTCCCAACTTGCAATTATCTGCAAAATTGTCAGCCAGAGTCCCTTCATGGGGGCATGGACTTCAGAGAAGTTGATATCAAACTGGAGAGGATCCAAGACCGAACCCTATGGAACTCTACTCATGACTGTTCGGCAGTCTGACTTGGGGTTAGCTACTTTCACACTGTGGGTTCTATCTATGAGACAGTTTGCAACCCACCTACTGTTATAGGGGTTGATGCTTAGCTTAGTGAGTTTATCCATGATTCCTGAGTGGGGAATGTTATCAAAGGGCTTGGCTAGATTGAGGTAGGCTGAATGAACCATCTTGCCTTCATCCACAGCTCTGGTGACTGACTCAAAGAAGTCAACAAGGTTGATTAAACAGGCAAAAGCAAACTGTGTGGGATCCTGAGTTTGGAGATTCCCATATCTGTGTTTCTTAGGTCCATGATGATGCATTCCATAACTTTGCATAACAGCCTTGTCAGGCTAATGGGGCAATGCTTACCAGGGTCTGCAGCCACTTTTCCTTTGTGGAGAGGGATGACTGTAGCAGTGCACCAGTCAGTAGGGGCAAAGCCTGAGGTGAGGCTGTGATTGAACAGGGCACACAGGTGAGGTGCCAGTTAACTCTGCAGTTCATGCAAAACACATCTGGGGATATTGCCAGGTCCAATAGAAGTTGCATTCTTGGCCTTGGACAGTGGTGTTTTAATCTAAGCAGCAGTACTACTGGGTGCCTTGCAGTGTACTTGTATTGTGATTGGTCCTTTGCGGGTAGGGAGAGGGGTAAAGTTGCCACTGAATTTGTGTGCCAGTATGTTGGCAATATCTGTTGGCTCAGTATAGGAGGTACCATTGTGCAGTAGCTTAGAGCACATATTGGTATTGCCATGGAGATTCTTTACATAACTAACATAACTATAGGAGGCCTTGTGGTTATCTTTATTGTGTGCTGCAATTCTGTTTTCACAGCTGGCTTTAGAGTATTTGATGAGGAATCTCATCTTTTTATTGAGGCTGATGGGGGGGGGGTTCCAGTCTTGGGACTTCACCTTATTCCATATCAGTTTCCTCCTTCTGTTGTAGAGTTTCTTTGTGCAAGGGACCACCAGATTGGCTTCTTTTTTCTGGAGGCGAGGGTTTTAGTTCTATTGGTTATGGCGGAATCAATGCATTTGTGTACGTGTTCATCGTATTGCACTGGTGTGTGGTTTGGAGGTCATGCAACTAATCTCCATTTGCAAGGGTGCCATGAAGTTAGCCACCTCTGTTTTTTGGAAGCCAAGGTTATCTTTAGAAAGGTTTTCATGGTGGTTACCTTTGCAGGGGGTGGGAGGGATGTGGATTTCTAAGGTGATGACATTGTGGCCAGATCTAACTATGGCAGAGTTGACTATTGGTGTACAGCAACAGTCTCCCATGTTAGTACTGATTAGGTCAATGATGCTGCTACCTGTAGTGGGTGTAGAAATCAGCTGGTCCAGGCTACTGGAATGAATGCAGTCCAGGAAACAATGGGCAAGTGCATTGATAGATGAGTAGCTTTCAATTATGGTGGGGTATTTAAGGTCAAACAGTATGAAAGTGTTTGGTTGGACAGTAATATTCTCCAGGGTGCTTAGGAATGTGGGTTTGACTCTTGGGAGATGGTTGGGGACCTATAGCTAGCTATGACTTGAATTGCTGTCTTACCTTATTTAGCTACACCTGCTGTATCTGTGATGCATTATGTTGGGCTACAAGTCTGGAAGTGTGCACATCCTTTTTGAACAAGGAGTGCTTTGAGTGAGTACCTTTTGAGATTTAGACTTCTAGTGTTGAGCAGCATGACTCTCAGATTACATTTGTTTGTAGCTGTGTTATATTTTGGTCTATTTATGTATACATTTTATATATATGTATATATATATATATATATATATATATGTGTGTGTGTGTGTGTGTGTGTGCGTGTGTGTGTGTATTTATACACTTTTCTAAACATATGTGTATGTATATATGCATATATTTTACACACACACACACACACACACATATATATATATATATATATATATATATATATATATATATATATATATATAAATATTGTGTCTAGATTTGTCCACATATGTACATCACCATACATAAATACATGTATATATAGCAAACTTGACTGATTCTACAGGATCTTTTACCTACTGTTGAATGACTCTTCTTCTTCTTTCAGCTTTTTCCCGGTTAGGGGTCGCTACAGCGGATCACCTTGTCCGCACATTGAATGGCAGTGGAGTTTTACGGTGTCGAGTTGCCAGCCCGGCGCCCAACCTTCCACAGAAGGCACACTCACACGTACACCTAGGGCCAATTTAGAGTGTCCAATCCACCTGCAGCATGTCTTTGGGATGTGGGAGGAAACCGGAGCACCCGGAGGAAACCCACGACCACAGGAGGACATGCAGACTCCGCACAGAAGGCACCCCAGCCGAGAATCGAACCGGAGAACCTCTTGCTGTGAGGCGGCAATGCTAACCACTGCACCACCGTGGCCGCCATACTACTGTTGAATGACTCTACTAAGTGATATGTTTGGAAAAGCATCACTATTTTGTAGAGCTCACATGGTGCAGTGGTACATTGCTGTACAGGGCCCTGGGTCCAAGACATAGCAGGGCTGATAATCTTGTTGCACGGCAGAAGAGTTGTTGCAGGAGACAGAGGGATAAGGGCAATATTTCAAAGAGGTCCCTATTTTGGGCCCATTGACCCCCATTTTGACATCCATTGGACATTAAGAGTTTTGGGGTATGGATCTGATGTACAACTCCAATACACATATATATATATATATATATATATATATATATATATATATATATATACATATAGATATATAAATATATATATATTTGTTTATATATATGTATATATATATATATATATATATATATATATATATGTATATTTTATGCACATATACATATATATACATTTATACATGGATTTCTAAATGTATATATTTTATATCTATAGCTCTACATATATTATATATTTATTTGTCCATATGTATATGCATCTCCATGCTCATATACATTTGTGTGTGTGTGTGTGTGTGTGTGTGTGTGTGTGTATATATATGTCGAATTTCAGAATCTCAAGATTATAAAGTCGAAGTTTGAAAATAGCGAAGGTGCATAATAGTGAATTTGAATATCTCAAATTAATGGTTATGGCTTTACGCTACGTAATGTCTGGGATTGTATGTGGATGGTGTGCGGTGCCGTGTGTGGATTTAGGTGTTATGTCAGGTAAGTGAGTGTTTTGTAAGAGTTTTGGGTGGGAGTTTGAGTGTATGTGAGTGTGCTGATATGTGTGTGAGGGACTGTAGAATGTGTGTATGTTTGCTTTTGTTTACTGTTTGTATGATCTCGGAGTTAGTATATATAAGTAGGAGGGTGTCGGGGGCACAGCCCCCCATATAGGGGTTGCAGGGGGGCTTGCACCCCCTGCTTACTTATGCTGTATATTTGCAGATGTGTGTTGTTTTGTTTGTTTATGTTGTGATGTGGGTGTTGTGGTATATGTGTGGTCTGGTGTGTGCTGTGTTTTAGGTGTTTTGAATTTCGCGGTTTTGGGCTTCGTGGTTTTGCTGTTTCGGTGTTGTGTGGATTCGATTTCATGGTCTCGAAAAACTGAAATTCGTGATTTCAGTATTTTAAAATTATGAAGTGAAAAAATAAATATATATATACTGTTGAATTACTCTATTGAATGATATATTTGAAAAAAACATCAGACATATCAACAGCTCAAATGACTTAGTGGAAGATTGTTGTGGTTATGGTATGCAGGGTCCTGGGTTCAAGACTTGCAAGGACTGGTTATTTTGTTGCTGGGCAGAACAAAGGCTGTTGGATATAGAATGATTAAGACACTTAAGCAGTTGTCAGGGGGTTTACGCGGAGGTAAGCAATGCCAACTTACGGTTAACTATGCTTACACACAGTTAGCCCTAAAAGTGCTTAATCTGAGTTAGCTTCACTTAGTAGAGTTCAAAAACGCTTACTCCCACTTACCCCAGTGATAATTTCTTTAAAAGAAAAGAAAAAAGGAATGCTAGAAAAGTGATGAAAAAGTGGGCATGAAGAGGGAATAACAATATGAAAGATAGCTAGGGATGTGCAGGACAGGTGTAGGGAAGGTCCATAGCTGTCAATTTCTTCTACAGCAACAGCTGTGCATATATACAGAATTTGGAGGTATATTTAAACACTCACACCCTTGAGAGAGGGGTGAGGACAAGAATAATGTGTTGTGAAGCCAATTAGACCAGATTACGTGTGCAGTGGACGTGTGTGCAAAATAGACAGCTAAGTATGGGGTGACATTTTTTGTGGGAACAGATTGCCTTTTTTAAGGTGACAGTGGGATGTTGGGGAAGTATAGTAGGTATATTTGGCGAGGTAGGTTGGGTAGGAAGACAGACAAGACAGGCAAGATAGCAGACAGGGGTGGTACATGACACATGTGGGGGTAAACACCTTGGATGGGAAGGGGTAGTTGGTAATCGGATGTCCACGAGCCCCCAAATAGATACAGTGGGACTGAGGTCCTCACCCATGGGCAGTCACCAGAAGGTGGTTGTGCTGGGGGCTGAGCAGGAGGGGCAGGCTGACCCTCTAGATGCACCACACAGCCCTCAAGCTGGTGTAGTGGATCTCCAAATTCCTTGTGGATCTCGCTACACACCAGACCCTAGACCCGGATTCGGGTGACAAGATCCTGTCCTCACTTGTGCCCAGGGGGGACGAGCCCCATTCCCAGAGGCAGTTCCACCCAACAGTGGTGCAGGATCAGCAGGTGAGAAGGTCCAAGGGTGGGCCCCAGACATGCTAGAGCCCATTGCCATGGCCAGATGAGGTGTGAGAGGTGGATTCACTGGGATTGGCCTTCCCAGATGAGCTATGGTGTTGCAGTTTTAGAACATATGGTGGTTAGTCATGTAAAACACTTTCCAGGATTAGTTATAACAGCATGCATAGGTATTACCATTAACCCAAAACAACAGATTTGAAACACTTTCATAGCAAACAGAACACATGCATATATGGAACTACAGTGGGCATTATAATGGCATGTAGGTTACATTGATAGCAACAGGCCACCAATGATAGTATTTGAACAGGGAACATTAATAGAAAAACATTTCAATATTTGTAGAACAATAGGACACATGTCCCACCAATAGGTTTGGTGAAAAACATACCCATCGATTTATGTGTTTAGATTATTGATGCAGATAAGGTGGGGGAGAGAGAGAGATGTCAATTAACAACTGTACATGCTTGAAGTGTTCACAACTTTAATGATCATTGCTCTAATCATTACTCTACATGTATTACCTCACTTTTAACAACCTATGGCCTTGGGTTGGGCAGTGGTATGTTTGTGTACAGTTTATAATTGCAGCCTTATTGTAGCTACTTTATACCTTTTCTTACCTGGCAGACCTGTGGAGGAAATTCTGTTAACACTACCTGACTGTTTCTACCCATATTCACATAGTCAGCGTTAGATATGTGTATACATACTGTGTGCGTGTGTGTGTGTGTGTGTGTGTGTGTGTGTGTGTGTGTGTGTGTGTGTGTGTGTGTGTGTGTGTGTGTGTGTGTGTGTGTGTACGTGCTACTGCCATACTCTGCCTTGATTTCTATCGGTCACTCTGGTTGTTTGCATCAGTGACCACTAGTTTGTGACAGCATGACACTTGAGGAACATTACTTGGGGGAGATTACTCGGTGAATGTACTTATCTTACTGTCATTTGCAGCCTTGGGGTAGGACAGTGGGTATTGGACAAAGTATAACTACAGCCTTCTTATAGCTACTTTATACCTTTTCTTACCTGGCAGACCTGTGGAGGAAATTTCTGTTAAGACTACCTGACTGTTTCTGCACATATTCACAAAATCCTGGGTGAAATTATACATACAGCTTACTACTACTCCCGGGATTTGAAGCATGCCTTTTTGTGTGAAAAATACAAGTTTGAGTTTCATCAGAATGAGGTATTGAAAAATTGCTTTCTTTTATTTGACCATTTTCTCTCAAATACTCTCTTCATATAGCTAATCTCCTGTTTTACACCTCCACAATCTTTGGCAGATGAGCCTTGATTGTTTAATGCTTTCAGAGCTACAGTTGCTATGCATAAACTGTACACATTTCAATTCATACAATACACAGCCAGTCTGGGGTTTTGACTTTTATTGATGAGTACTTACAATTTTATTGATATATAGCTTGTATGTCAGTATTACTCTCCTACTGGCTTGTTTATTCAGTACAAACCATACCCATTTTTAAATACTGCAAGGTGACATAATACTCATTTTTATTTATTTGCCCTGAATACTACAAGCTAGATTGTTACTCACCAGCCTTGTGATGCAGCCTTAGCAGCCTGCTGGATTGGGCGTCCATGTTCACAGCCCTCTCATCTGCAGCTGTACAAGAGATAAGAAAAAACATTTATGCATACCTATCCATCACATACAAAGGCTGAACTTTGAAAAACACTTATTGTGACTGATACTTATACATGCCTGAAGCATTCCCTGCCCAGGCATCTTGGACCCACTGGTCCAAGCGCTCCCACTTCCTCTGCTGTAAGTCAGCAAAGTGGTGTCAGACCTGCTCACCAGTCTGAGAGATGCCAGCGGCATTGGTGAGATCACGGGCGAGACGTTCCCAAGCCTCTGCTTTGTATTGGGAGCCCTGGTACTGGTCATGCAGCAGTCTAATGTCATGGTTTTCTACAAGGAGCCTGACCATGACCCTGGACTCTTGAATGCCCCAGCACTGCGCTCAAAAGTGCACACCTTCACCAACACCTGCCATAGTGCCTACAGTGGGGAGCTACAACTGGTTATGAGCTGTATTCCCACCTGCAAGGTTTAAATAGGGCTGATTTCCTGCCCTTTGCTGTGATTGGACAGTTTTGAATATGCTGAGCTTAGCTAAGTTTCGGGCAAATCCGCTTAGCAAAGATAAGCATTGCTTAAAGCGGTAGATGCTAAGCCCTGCTTATCCCATACAAACCACACATACCTTTCTTAAGAAGCAGGTATACATGTGAGTTAACACAGATAGCTATACTAATCTTAGTATTTTATTATTACTGAATTTGTTTTTCTAACTTCAATTGTTCATTTTTGTGTTTGTCTGCTTGTTAACTATGTAAGGAGAATTACCTAAACAACCAGTTTCTACCACAGACTGAACGGGTACTATATTTACATAGTGCTACATTGTATGTCTTCAATGTAAGCAGCTTCAGCTAGTACAACTTCAAAATGTAACTGTTACATATTTAATTACACTCGTCAGCGGTCACATAAGCAGCTACATACTGATCGCAACTTGTAGAACTGGGTACAAATCATCTCCAGTCTACTACTAGAATGCATTTATTTTTATTGAACAATTGACTAACAAATTCCGACAACAACTTCTTAGCTCAGTATTTCTTGGACCACCTGGTGCAATACCCAGACATAGTCATGTAAAAGCTATGGGAATGTTAGCACATTTTTGCCTTATATATTTGAAGGAAACAGTAATGGCAATGTACACATATCAAAATGTGGACATACTGAGAAGACTCATGCACATTTGTAAAAGCATTCCAATAAAATTAGAAAATCTGAAAACAATCATTTGTGGTTGCAACCTGCTTAATGTGAATGATAGGTGTGATTGTTCATACATGATGCATATTTATGTACTGTAATCCAGAAAGGCCTGACACATATTCAGAATTTTCACTTTGAGCAGCATATTACCAGAATATTTTGCAGCTATCCATAGTTACAGTTCTGTAACTATGAGAGATATGAGGTGTATGAATCTTAAGTGTTTAGCAGTGCTCTGAACAGACTCAGACACCTTGAGTGATATTTTTCCTGTAAAAGGAATATATAAGGAAACAGCTCCAGTACTTATCCCTCCTGGCATGTCTAAAGGTCAGTTCCCTGTGCTTTCTCCTATTAACCTGGTGAACTTGGGCATTCTGAGTTGGAGTAGCAACTGCCTCATGTACACAGACAAACCTCTCCTTTTACCTCCTAACACTCAGACTTATGAGAGATGCACTTATATATCCAAATTGGAAGCCATGCACTCTCAAGCCAAGACAGGAATAGCTGGTCAAGTGGAGCAGGTCAACACCTGCACCACACCACATACAACACATAGACCTCCAAAACACCAACCATCATAGCTCTCACATAAAAACACAAACCACACACCCGCCTTTGTGGAGGGTCTCAATAGAATTCTACCCACACAGCAGACACCTCCAAGGCAGAAGCACACTCAACCACCACAACACAGCACAAACCACAAGACACATAGCTTACCTACACAGTGTGCCTTTCAACCTAAGCCCCTAAGGCAAAACAGCTTGCCCAATACACTAATCATAGGTGACTCGATAGTGAGGCACACAGATGTCTCACTCACTAGGTTGAATAAGGAGAAGGTAACAGTCATCTGTCTGTCAGGTGCCAGAATCTGGCACATAACACATGCACTCAGGTCACTCCACAACAAGTACAAGTATTACTCTGTCACTGTGCATGTGGGTGTGAATGACCTGAGATGCACCTCCCTGGACTACATGAAAAGAGACATGGAGGAGCTCTTGGATTATATGGCCCAGGCAGGTATGACCCTAGCCCTGAGCAACATCCTACCATTGCCCAGAATGATACTGCACTACAAGCAGAAAATGACTGACTTCAACAATTGCCTAAGTTTCTTGTGTCATTCTAAGGGGATCCAGTATCTGTGTGCTTGGGATGACATGATTGACAGACCTTGATGCTTTGCCAGAGATGGCCTGCATCTGTCACCCCTGGATTTCTGGATACTGGCTAAGGCTTTTGCCACCCCTATAGTGCCTTTTTTAGGCAATGTTCCAAACACTAAATTACCATCGTAACAGCTATAAATAAATGCAATCTGAGGGTCATGCTGCTCAATGCTAAAAGTTTAAATCTCATGAAGCACTTGCTCAAAGCAATCCTCAAAATTGAGAATATCGACATTTGTGCTGTAATGGAGGCCTGGCTTAAAGCAGCTGAAATCACCCCTGAGCTACCAGGCTATAACTCATTCCACACCTTTTGGCCCCAGAACCTGGACCAAAGCACCAAAGGTGGTGGTGTCTCCATATTCATAAAGGATATGCACACCTCCAGACTAGTAGCCCAGCATAACGCATTTGAGATACTTCAGGTACAACTAACATTGGGTAAGATGGCGATTCAGGTCATAGCCTGCTATAGGTCCCCAACCATGTCCCAAGACTCTCACTCCATGTTCCTAAGCACCGTGGAAACTATTAGGGTCCAACTCGAGACTCTCATACTAGATGACTTCAACTACCCCTCCATCAACTGTTAAAACTACTCATGCACAAATACACACTGGCCTAACGCTTCCTGGAATTCATCAATTCCAATGCCCTGGACCAGCTCATTCTTACCCCTAGTAAAGGAAGCAACATCCTTGACCTGGTTATTACTAACAGTAGCAACCTGTTGCTCTACACCAATAGTCAATTCCTCCCTGGTTAGATCCAACCACAAACTAATCACCATGGAAACCCACATCTCACCCACACCCCCTGCAAAGGTAGCCACCATGAAAAACTTCTCCAAAGCTAACTTTGGGCTCCTAAAAACAGAGGTGGCTAACTTCACAGCACCCATGTCAATGGAAAATAGATGCATGACTATCAAATCATACACCAATATACTGTACAAACATGTACATAAATACATGGAGCTAGCCATACCCAACAGAACCAATAAGCTCTCCTCCAAAATAAGGAAGCCAATCTGGTGGTCCCCTGCCATTAATAAACTCTACAACAAAAGGAAGAAACTGTTGCAGAAAAAAGTGAAGTCCCAAGACTGGAAAAACTCCCATATTAGCCTCAACAAAAAGTTGAGATCCCTCATGAAAACCTCTAAAGCTAGCTATGAAGGCAGAATTGCCGCAGACACTAAAAACAACCACAAAGCCTTCTATAGTTATATCAAGAATCTCCACAGCAATACCCAGGTTTGCTCTGAGATACTCCACAATGGTACCTCCTATACTGAGCCAACAGATATTGCCAACATACTGGCAGACATATTCAGTGCCATATTTACCCCTCTCTCCCCACTGAAGGACCAGTCACAACACCGGAGGAATGCCAGGCACCCAGCATTACTGCAGCACAAGTTAAAGCTGCATTGTCAAAGGCCAAGAATACAGCTTCCATGGGACCAAACAATATCCCTGGATGTGTTGTACATGAACTACAAAGTAAACTGGCACCACATCTGTGTGCCATGTTCAATCACAGCCTCTCCTCAGGCTTTGTTCCTACTGAACGGCACACTGCTGCAGTCATCCATCTCCATAAAGTTGGAGTGACTACAGACCCAGGGAATTATCACCCCATTAGCCTGATGAGTCTGATATGTAAGGCTATGGAGCACATCATCATGGACCTAATTAACAAGGATATAGAGAATCTCCAAACTCTAGATCCCACACAATTTGGTTTTGTGAAAGGTAGATCATGCCTGCTCAACCTGTTTGACTTCTTTGAGTTAGTCACCAGAGTTGTGGATGAGGGCAAGGCTGTTCATACAGCCTACTTTGATCTGGCCAAGGTCTTTGATACTATTCCCCACTCAGGAATTATTGGTAAACTCACCAAACTAGCCATCAACCCCTATATCACTAGGTGGGTTGCAAAGTGGCTCACAGATAGAACTCACAGTGTGAAAGTTGCGGACTCCATTTCAGACTGCTGACCACTCATGAGTGGAGTCCCACAGGGATCAGTCCTGGGTCCTCTCCTGTTTGGCATCTACTTCTCAGAAGTCCAGGCCAACACAGAGGGACTCTGGCTGACCAAGTTCACAGATGACTGCAGGCTGGGAGCCATTATTAACTCCCCAAGTGATGTAGGCATCCTACAGAAAGGCCTCACTAAGACCAATGATTGGTGTCAAAACCATAGCCTTAAGCTTAATGCCAAAAAATGCATCATCATCCCCTTTGGGAAAAACTCAGTTCCCACTAATTACCACATCGATGGGAGCCCATTGAACACTGAAGATGTTGTAAGAGATATCTGGGGACACAGGTTGACAGCAACTTCTCCTTTGACCACCACATTGCCACTGTGGTTAGAAAGTCCTTCTCTGTGGTACATCTCATTACCAAGGGTTTTGCATCCAGGAAGGAAGAGGTCATCATCTCTCTCTACTCTTCCCTCATTAGGCCAATCATCGAGTATAATTCCACATTTGGCATGTACCTCACTAGACACATGCAACAGGTGGAAAGGCAACAAACGTACCTACGAAGAGTATCTTAGGCATTAAACATGTCCTACATGGACAGACTCAAAAAACTCCCGATATTTTTTGTCTTATACTGTCTACTAAGAGACTATCTCTGCTTGACTTACAAAGCCATGTGTGACCCAGCTGTGTTAAAATGCTACATCTAAAGAAATCCCAATCCTTTCACACCACATGCTCCAGAGACCTCAATTTCATTACCACAATCAGTAGAACATGCTGGAGGGACAGGTTCATAACCCAGAGACTACCCAGTCAAGCAGAGCTCCTCACTGGCCCTCTTCAAAAGAAATCTTGATGAGTGGATGGGAAATAGAAAGTTCACCCCTGGGATCACTCCAGTGGATCTACTTCGTAGAGGCACTGGGAACTAACGTTGGGCGGCATGATGCCAGGGTACTTCTATGGGACAGGCTTGTAAAGGCTCCAGGGCCATTAGCCTAGTACACACCTAAAATTTGTGGTGTTTTATTAAATGAACGAAAGCTTATAAGTTTTGTGGTCCGGTTCCTTCCTGGTCTTTGGTTTGCTGCTTTTTCATCATAACTGCCCAATCAACTAACGTATACACAGATTCTTACCACATATAAAATTATCCAGCATCCATCTACTTGTCCACCACTAAATACCATTCTACACAACTATGTTCCTAGTTGGTCACTGCGATCCAATGACTAAAAACTCCAACAAACTTATTGAATCTGCTGGACATGGTCTGTACTCATACTATGTTACTAAGACCTGGATCTATTTACCTGTATCCATTACCCTTCCTCCTGTCCTTTAAAATCATTGTGAAAGACTTCATAACTAAAAATCTATGCCTGTTTTTGCTCATCCTCAGGATAAACTATATACATAAATATAAACAAGTATCTCTTCATATCTTATACCTCCTTACTTTCCCTTCTTCACTCACTTCCAAACATCAATCAGTTTTTCTCCCATGGCTTTCTAAATATGCCAAAACCCTGATTTTTCTCTCACTTCATACTGCAATTCCTGTTTGTATTATACTAACTTACCTTTGCTTTCTTTACAAACTGGCTAAAATGTCTCTAAATATAAAAGTATCCACATTTTTTTGTATAATTATTTAAGCTGTAGATGTTTTTGTATTATTTTTGAAGTTTGTAAAATTATTGTTCTTAAATGTTTTTGTAATACTTTGGAGCTTTTCTCCTCAGGCCTCCTCTGAAAATGGACACCTACCCAGTTGGACTTTCTCAGTATTCAGATGTCAATCAATCAATCAATCAATCAATCAATCAATCAATCAATCATTCAATCAATCAATCGATAAGCCATTATTACCTTTAAATATGAATATTGTAAACAAAAATAATAAAAGGTATATGAAAATGTTTTCATTAAGTCATGGAATAAACAGCATTATTTTGGGGAATTAAATACTGCCTGTAAGCAGTTACACCTTGTCAGACATGAACAAAAGCCTCTGGTCAGATTGTATAGAGATATGTTATCAACAGTTGACTTTAAAGAAAGAACCATATCTGATGTATCCCTTGATGGGATTACATCAGTATCATTTCAAAATGAAGGATGAGCCCTAAAAATGTGTCCCTGATACTGTGCCATATCACCATTCTTTGGGTTAAGCCACTGGTGTCTATTATAACTGTCTGACAGATATACCTTCCCAGATTCAAACCCCTGGCTATTAAGCTCCACATGATGCAGATCTATCTGTGCATTAACTACTTTTGCAACAAGAAATTGTAATATATGGTTGTAAGAAAGGACACACTTCAAGGTGTGAACAAAGAAATGTTTTGGATGTTCATGTTTTCTGGAGAAATTCATCTACTGGGATCAAATGGATTTAGCCATGTTACTGTTCACATGTGTGAGTTTGCCATATCACTGTTTGTTGGGTAAGTCAATGCTGTCCATCAATATTGCTTTGCACATATACATTACCAGATTTGAACCAATGTCTAGCTAACTACACATGCTATAGGTGTCAGCATTAACTGCATGACCCACAGAAAACTCTCACCATGAGGGTTACAGAATACCTGTGTGAATATCTTAAAATCATCAATGTGTTGGAAAGTTTATGCTAGACATAAAAAGAATAGAAAGATTTTGCTGCAGTTTTGGACTTATCACTGTTTCATGTCACTACAGCTGCATTTATGTTATGCTTGGCTGGATTTGAGCAGCCTTGTTATTATCCAGTGGCTAGAATGACGCTACCTTAAAAAATGATAGCAGCAGACTCATTCAGTTCTTCTGTTTCATGGTCACAGATAGTGGAATGTTTAGGAAGTAAAAGGGGTAGAGATCATTGCTTAGCAAAATCAAGCAAAGTTCAAGAAGCTTTTTAACATAATTAATGGTGGGGTGCTGTCTTCAGCTTTTCAAAGGAAACCTTATGAAGAAGCTGCTTCTATGAACAAGAAGGTTGATAAGGCTCTATAAATAAAGTTTCAAAAAAGACCAAGACCTGTTTTGGGATTCACATGAAGGGAGAAGACATTAACAGGTATTTTATCTGTGACAATTATCATTTACCCTTTCAGTTTTTCTGCCATGGATATAATATTGATTAATGTACATCATATTGATCACTGCTGCAGTAGCCTTAGCTATATGGGTTATATCCTACTAAGGATATACCAGCTTGCCAACTTCCAAAACTTCAGAAAACCCTCCACACACCTGAATTGACAGGCAGCTCAATCTGAGCTGATGAAAAATCAACTCTGGGCCTTTACTGCCGCCAAAAAATATGTTCCTTGGAAACTATTGAGTATTGACTATCAGCTTGTGTTTTTCTTTGCTAGGCAGGTACGTTCTACTTAGGCAAAAACCTTCTATTTTCTTAATTCTGCTGATGCTTTATTACCTTCATCTTCAGTAAAGTTATTTTAAAGCTTTGGAGTGTTATGTTTTAATGGACTGTTTTGAGGCTGCAGTGTAATTTTAAACATTGTGCTCATTTTTATGTCAGTTTAAAAGTGGTGTAAAGTAACTGAAAACTTTTTCCTGTGGAGAAATTGTGTTTATTATACTTTTCTGGTACTGGCATAGTGTTTTTAAATACTTTTTACTGTGTTTTTCTGTCAAAAAATAACTTTTATGGACTGGCAATGTTTACTAGCAATTACTGCTTGTTTTCCCTGGGAAAGATCCACCATTTTTGGCTTGACCATAGCACAGACTACTGGTACCATGGTCCCTCCTTCTTTGAGCGACAGAATGAAAAAAATAAGCAAACAGCCTTTGCCACCACAGGAGCCTAGCAATTTACCTTGTTGTGGAAATTTGCTGTACCTAGGACTGTTCATCTTTTGCCATGGATCCCTCAGGTGTAGCACCTACAACCAATATGGTTAGGGGTTAGCCATATCTTCTGTGGCTGTTGGGGTACAGGCAGTGGGCAACTGATATCAATTCTTGTCAGTCCTGGAGAGGGAACATAGACATTTTCCCTGTTGTGTCAGAAAGGTGCATCCATCCCTGGAGAAGCTGCTGTTGTCATTAGTAACATGGTTGGCCCAATTTTCCCTGTTGAAAGAAAACATAAAACCAAGCATGCATCTACTCCTCTTCAATTTTCTTTGGATATCAGTACTTTACTGGGTCTGGCTCAAGTTTAATTCAGGCTGTTGATTCTTCTTGTAGAGTAGCTTCTGGTAAAAGAAAGAAAGTTTCATCTTTTCCCAAAGAGATTCATAATTGTATAGGGACAGATACATTTTTTTTAAATTCTGATATCTGATTCAGACTCAGAGGACAGCTTCATATGGGAGTTTCTCTTTCTCTGAGAGTATTTCAAGAGTGTACCAGTGTTTTCAGTGAGACAATACTGAGGTTACTCAGTCTCTCAGAAAATACTATGAGTTGTTACAGAAGGAATTTCCAGAACCTACATCCATTCCTCTTATTCTGTATGCTTTGTAGGACATGCGTGCTTCTGCCTGCAATTTTCCTGATAGTCAGCCAGATGCCCCTAAGTTCCTTATTCTTTTAAATTTTTATGCATTTTTTCCAAACCTGACCCAGCAGCTATAGCTTTTGTTGATCCCATTGCTGTTAAGCACTTAGTTCATTTCAATTCTACTCTGTCTGATAAGCATGAGAAAATTATTGGTAGGTGTGGGAATAAAGTATGTACTTCTGCAACTTTCATTTTCAGAATTTTGAATTGTCAGGCTCATACATTAAAGTTTGTTTTGACAAATTATGAAAGTATGAGGAGTGTTTTTTTCCGCAGTTTTTTTTTTTTGTGAGGAAAAATCGGCTTTAAATAACTTAGTTTCTTCTATTGTACAGGTCAGTACTCATTGTTTGCAGCATGCATATGACTCTGTTGATATTTCTCCTAGGGATATGGCCACTGGTACTGTTTTCAGGAGGTATGCATGGCTGCATTCTCAGAACCTCTAAGATTTAAAAAATGAGATTTTAAATTCTCCCTTGGACAGAAATTTAGTGTTTTGCCCTTTTGCTGTAGAGATGATTAAAATGTGTGATGTAAGGAACAAGCTGATTTAGGAACTCTCTAAGATTTGTCAGCCCATCTTTTCCAGATTTTCCAAGAGACTTTCTATCTCCTCATCCAATTTTGGAAAAAAAAAGAATAAATAGTCTCAACAAAATACAGGTGGACAGAAATTTAAGAAGAAATGAGTTCCAAAAAGAAGTCCTAAACCTCCCAAAATCAAGGACAGTCCAACAAATCTGAATGACTGTACAAAAAAACCTTGTGAACACCTCCTACCCTGCTCTTTTTTCTTCCAGAAAGTCTAAATCTCCATTTTTCTCTTTGGCAACAGATAGTTTCAGACAATTAGATTCTGAAAATCATTCAAGATTGCAAACAAATGACAGTGTGTGGAAATGTCCTGCTTTCCAGGGAGTCATTCCTCATCCTCCATATTAGACTCTTTTATTTTGACCAGTTTTTCATAACATGCTGTCCCAAGGATTGATAGAATAAGTTCTTCCTTCCCTGGTTGGGAAGGGTTTTTAATCACAGTGCCAAAAAAAGAAAATTCATGGAGACCAGTTCAGAATCTTTCTTTCCTAAACTTGTTTGTGACAGTGCCCAAATTCAGAATGATGTTACTTCACAGCCTGTTACCTCTTCTTCCTAATTCAAGTTTCCTGGCAACCTTAGAATAAAATTTACTTACCATCATATCCCTATTTATCCAGACTTCAGATGTTTCTTAAGGTTTTGTGTGCCGATCATATTACCAGTTCTCTGCTTTACCCTTCAGACTATCCACTGCATCAAGAGTAGTCACAAAGTGTCTAGCTCTGGTTGTAATTCATTGCATGGTACAGGGTATCCACATTTTCCATATTTAGATGACTTACTTATCTTTGCTGAGTTCTGGGATGTCAACTAGACACCTCAATTCAAAGAGATTTTCTTCTACAAGAAAAAAAATAGATCTTTATCTAGATCTATTTATAAAGTTTCCCACTCAGACTTTAGTCACTGTGAGGGAATACCTCAGGATTTTGGGTCTCATAGCATCTATGATTCTAATGATACTCCTGGCAAGACTCCATGAGAAAGATACACTGGTATCTGAAATCTTTTTGGTCCCAGCATCAACACTCTTTACCTTTTCAAATCTCAGTGCTGGGGATTGGCAAAAGAGAAATCTTTTGGTGGAGACAACAGATATCCTTTAATCCGGGTTTCCCATTCTCCCTTCTTGCTCCAAAGCAGTCAGTAACCACAGACATCTTGGAATTTGCTTGGGAAGCAGTTTCATAAGGGTTAAAAGTGCAGGTCATGTGGAACATCAAGGGCTGACACAAGCACAGAAATATCATGAAGATGCTTGCCCTGATCAAGTCACTCTACTCTCTAAACCATCTTTGGTCCCTGGGACATCTTCACATGGTTACAGACAATACCACAGTCATGTGCTATATCAAGAAAAGAGGAACCAGGTCATACCCCTTTGCAGACTATGTTATTTTGGGATATAGATTCACAGTGCATCCTACATTCTGTCAGACCAAAATTGTTTGGCAGACAAGCTGAGCATGACCAGAGCAGACCCTCACGAATGGTAACTAGATCAGGTGATCTTCCAAGATTTGATCCATCTGTTGGGAGTTCTTCAAATAAACATGTCTGCATCCTCTCTTAGCAATCAACTGGCAAGATTCTGATCAAAGTCTCCATGCAAGAAGACCTGTAAGACAGATGTCTTTTCTTTTCCTTGACAGGATTGTTACTGTATGCTTTTCCATCCTTTTCACTAATATCCAGGGTACTTCTGAAGACTCAGAATAAAGTCCCCTAAGATCATTGTGGTAACTCCCTTCTGGCCTGAGGCAACTATAGTTCTCCCTTCTTTTAACAAATGGAAAGAGGCAATTACCACAAGCTTCTTCATAGACTGGATCTCACACAAGAATAGGGGTTTTGACATACTTTGACATCAATCAGCGTCAATTGACTGCCTGGGTGATAGGGTCTTAATTTGTTTTACATACATGTTTACCTAAGACATAAAGCATGTACTTATGGAGGCAAGAAAGCCCACTGCTAAAAAAAAATCATATATTAGCAAATGGAAAAGGTTTTTAAGTTGGTGCCAGCAACATAACCAGCACCTAGTAAGTGCTAGTTTGTTTCTGCTTCTACAAGATTTGTGTGAGTTACTAACATATGGCCTTTCTTTATTTTATTTATTTAATTTTATTTTACATTTGTTGACCGGGCTAGTCTAACTGGATATATGTCTATTTTCAGTAGAGGACTGGGGAGAAAAGCTCCAACAGCATTATGCAATGTTATACAAGTGTCAAAGATTACAAGGCATATACAATAGGAAAATGCATCTTGAATGATTCTACATATAAAACCCTTATAGATATGTTTTTGCTACACAAAAAAAAAGACAAAAAAACGGACTTACATATAAACATTTAGCCAACATTACATATAGGCTGATTGTCAGAGAGAGAATAAGGAAATCTATACACTGGTTTCTGTTAAGCATTGTGTATACAGAGTTGTGGACAGTATAGAGATATCAGAAATGGCTAGCAGTTATTCAATTGTAGTATTAGAGAACTGGAAAAGTAAACTTTTCTTTTTTTTTTCCTTTTGTTATATCATGTCCCTTAAAAAGTAGTAAAGAAATAAGTCATCAGAAAGAGTTACAGGCATTTAAAGCTATTAAGGCTGGTGGAGAAAGTATCATTCAGGATTAGTACACGGGCGTAGCCAAAGGGATTTTAGGAAGGGTCTAAGTTGCTTCTTGAAAAGTGGAGTAGAAGTGAGAGATGTCATTTCACTTGGAAGTTTGTTCTAAGTATTTCCAACAGAGTTAGTGAACAGGCAGTCACCGGATTTATTGTTGGATTTAAGGGTTGCTACTAGTAGCTTATTAGCTAATCGTATGGTTGTGAGATTTTTGTAAGGGCTAATAATGTTAGAGAGTATTGGAGTGTTGGTGGGATGGTACAACATCTTGTGGGCGATAGTAAGTTGTAGTAGAAGAAATTGGTTTTGCAATTCCAGCCATCCTAGTTGTTTCAGATTTTTGTAATAGTGGGTACAAAAAGGGGCTCCAGTGGCAAATTTGGTGATGTTATTCCTCTTTCAAGGTTCCTTTGTTGTCCATTTCAGCATATCTGCCCATAGATCCTCTTCTTTAAATGCAGTCCCAAGCCAGAATGTTCTTGAAATGGATTTTGCATAAAAGCCTCCAAGAAAACTGGTGGCCTCTCCTTAGGATCTTAATTTTGTGTTAGAGAAGATAAAACTTCTAGTTAAGCCAGCTAATATGTCTGACTAGAGGTTCTTAATACAGAGAACAGTTTTTCCTGATTGTTCTAACCTCAGCAAGAAGGGCATCTGAGTTGAAAGCTCTTATGGTAAGTTAACTCTAACTCATTTTCCATAGAGTCAGAGCTTCTTTGAGAGCTAATACGTCTTTTATGCCTAAATTGGAATCCGGGTTTACTTTAAGCCAAACTATCCATCTTACTATTTGTATAAATGACAAACTTGTGAAGCAGTATAACCAAATGTAAAAAAGCCGGAACAGGGAGTCCAAGAAGAAGCACTAATCCTCAAAGTCAATAATCAATATTATTATTATTGACTTCGAGGATTAGTGCTTCTTCTTGGACTCCCTGTTCCGCCTTTTTTAAATTTGTATAAATGAGGGAGGAAGGATACTCCATACCTTAGATATCCCCAGACAACTCAGGTACTATCATGACAGAACCAAATCTTTCAGATCTTTAGATGAATTATTAATTTCTTGTGAAGGTAAGAAGGGACAACCACTGTCAAAACATACTATTTCTAAATGGTTGTCTAAGGCTATTACAAGGCTATTACTTTTTGTTATACTCACCATAACAAAACTATTCTAGGTAGGGTCAAGCTCCATTTTACCAAATCCTTAGCTTTATCTATGGCTTTTTGGAAATGGTTGTATTTTAAAAATATTCTATAAGCTGTACTTGGTCTTTTGGACATAGTTTTATAATGCAATATAAACTTGATTCATAGGTTTATAGGTTCATACTAGGCTATCTGCCCTAGGGCATTTACAAGCCTAGCCAGAGTGTGCTTGGCTTTCGCCACCCATTTTAAATTCATTTTGCTATGCCCTTTTTTGAGGTTAGTATACTGTGCCTCTGTCTAACAGTGACACAGAAGTGATACCCGGGGTAAAGCTATGATCTCCCATCCACTCATCAAGATTCCTCTTGAAGAGAGTCAATGAGGGACTCTGCCTAACCTGGACTGGGATTTTATTGCAGAGTGAAGGGAGCCTCTGAGTTATGAATCTGTCCCTCCAGTATGTCCTATTTATTTCAGTGCTGATGTATACTTCAGGCACAGATCGCCTCTGAGCAGGTGGTATGCCACTGAGTAGAGCTGGAGTTTCTTTAACTGGGCAGCATATGGCATCTGTTTGAGCCCTTTGATCCTCTTGGTGAGGTACTTTTTGGGTCTTTCCAGTTGCTGCAGGTGTCTGGTAAGGTACATCCCAAAAGGGGCACTGTACTCAATTATGGGCCTGATGAGGGATGAGTAAAGAGGCACGATGACCTCCCCTGATCTAGATGTGAATCCCTTCATGATTAGGTGGGCTAAATAAAATGTTTTTCTAACCACTTTGGCCACGTGGTTGTCAAATGAGAGATTGCTATCAACTTGGGTCCCCAGGTCCCTAATTACTTCTTCTGTGCTTAATGGATTACCACCTATGTAGTAATTTGTGGGCACTTTGTTTTTGCCAAAGGGGATGACTATACACTTTTTGGCGTTTAGCTTGAGTCCATTGCTCTGGCACCAGTTGTCTGTTTCTATGAGGCCCTTTTGGAGGATGCTTGTGCCGGCTGGAGAGTCAATTATGGTGCTCAGTTTGCAGTCATCTGCAAACTTGGTCAGCCACAGTCCTTCCGTGTTGGCCTGTACCTCCGAGAAATATATACCGAACAAGAGAGGTCCCAGGACTGAGCCTTGTGGGATGCCACTTGTAACTGGTTTGGAGTCTGACATGGCTCCAGCAATTCTAACCATGTGGGTTCTATCCTTGAGCCAGTTTGCAACCCATCTAGTGACATAGGGGTTTATATTTAAGCTGGTGAGCTTATCTATAATGCCCAAGTGGGGTATTGTATCGAAGGCTTTTGCGAGGTCCAGGTAGGCTGTGTGGACCACTTTCCCCTCGTCAATGGCCTTGGTGACTGTTTCAAAGAAATTGACCAGGTTTAAGAGGCAGGATCTGCCCTTAACAAAGCCAAACTGGGTAGGATTCAGTGTCTGTAGGTCCCCAATATCTTTATTTATGAGGTCCATGATGATCCTTTCCATAGCTTTGCAGACCAAGCTAGTCAGGCTTATGGGGCGATAGTTTCCAGGATCCGTTGAGGCACCACCTTTGTGGAGAGGGACCACTGTTGCTGTACACCACTCTTTGGGTACATATCCTGTAGTAAGGCTGAGATTGAACAGTAGTTTTAATGTTTGGGTTTAGCTCTTCGTGGAGTTCATGTAGGACGCAGCCCGGGACACCGTCTGGTCCCATTGATGCTGTGTTTTTTGCTTTGGAGAGGGTGGCTCTTACCTGAGCATCTGAGATGTCAGGGGGCAGCACTCTGCTGGGATAGATATTTGCCCTTTTGGTGGGGGGGGGTTTGTGCTGAACCTGTCAGCTAGGATGTTGGCAATGTTTGTGGGTTCGGTGTATTTTTTGTCATTTTGGACTAATTCTGAGCATATCTGGGAATTCCCACCCAGGTTCCTAACATAACTAAAAAAAGCCTTGTGATTATCCTTAGTGTCCTGTGCAATTTTTCTCTCGAAGCTGGCCTTAGACGATTTTATGAGTGCCAGTAGTTTTTTGCTAATACTGATCAGAGATGCCTTCCCTTTTTGGGATTTTGCTCAATCATGTAGTAGCTTCCTCCTTCTATCGAATAGTTTGTTTATGGCTGGGGTCCACCAGACAGGACGTCTGCCTTTGGAGGATTGGGTCTTGGTTTTATTAGGGATTGCATGATCCATGCATTCATGAAGGTGTTCAAAGAATGCATTTATAAAGGCTTCTGCGGTCTGGGACATATTTTCCACAGGCCCAGGGGCTTTGAAGGATTCCACCTCGGTTTTGAGGAGTGTGAAATTTGCTTTAGATAAGTTTTTCACTGTGGTTTTCTGGGCAGGGGGTGGGGTCCGGGATGTGAATAGCCAGTGAGATTAGTTTATGATCTGATCTTACCAGTGAGGGATACACTTCTGGTCTGGAGCATAGAGTCCCCATGTTGGTGAAGATCAGATCCAGTATGTTTTCCCCTCTTGTGGGAGTGGTAACAAGTTGTTCCATAGCATTTGAGTTTATAAATTCTAGGAACCTTTGGGCTAGGGTGTTGGAGCTAGAGTAATGCTCCCAGTCTATGTTTGGGTAGTTGAAGTCACCCAATATAATGGTGTTTGGAGAGACCTTCATATTTTCCAGTGTTCTCAGGAAGGCTGAGTGGGGTTCCTGGGTTTGGGAGGGTGATCTGTAACAGGCTATAAACTGGAAGGCAGTTTTACCACTGTTAGCTGCACATGGATAGTCTCTGATGCTTTGTGCTGTGCCACCAACCTGGAGGTGTGGATATCTTTGACGAATATTGATACTCCCCCTCCTTTTGTGGTTCGGTCCAAGTTTTGGGGCCGAAAAGCATGGTATGAAGTATAACCTGGTAGTGCTGTGGTGCTCTCGGGAGCCTTGAACCAGGTTTCTGTTACTGCACAGATATCGATGTTCTCCATGCTAAGGAGAGTTTCAAGTGCATGCATCTTGAGGTTTAGACTTCTGGCATTGAGTAGCATTACTCTTAGTTTCTTATCCCTTGTGATACCTATGGAGGTGGGTTTGTCTTTTGAGCCTTGCCTAAAAAAGGCAATATGGGGGTAGCAAGAGTCTTTGCCAATATCCGAAAGCCCAGGGGTGACGGGGTTTTCTTTTTAGATTCTTTCTCTAGGTCCAGATCAAGCTTTGATAAAATCACCTTCCAGGAACTGTTGGACTCTTCTTTTATCTCCCAAATATAGATAGCTAAGGCAGATCCAGATCATGGTCAATGGGGCCTAGGCAGGAAAATGGACCAGGATCCCCCTGCAGCATTTTTGGTGTCCCATTACTTATCTCTCTCCCCCAGTTACCATAAACACTGCTCTAAACTGTCAGCATGCATACTATTTTCTTCTTAACTTCTGCAATAAAGGTAGAGATATGGATTTAATTCAATACTTTTAATTTAAATATTCTTTGTTGACCAAGTTAGGTCCACTAGCATATTTTTGGAGAGATCCTTGTTGGTATTTATACTACTAGGGGAAATTTGGCTACACCTTTGGGGAATTTCCCCCTACTCTTTTTTGATAGCTCGGGGTTGATGTAAAAGATTTCATAGCCCCTGACATTAAAGCAGACAAATGTGACTTTTGTTTAATATCTCATCCAAATGATGACACACTCAGGAGTGCAACACCCAACTCCCTTAAAATGGACTGATGCATCAGCAATCTAGCTATGTGGTGTGGGAATAGAACCCACAGCCTTCTACAGTGGAGACAAGTATGCTACTTGCTGTGCTACTACCACTGCTTCTATGTTATTCATTGCAAACACAGATGGCTATTTGCTAAACAAAACTGTTGCACATTGAAAACAGACTTAGCATGAGCTACAGTAAACTCTTCCCTTGAAGCTCATACTCCTTGAAAATGCAATGAAATTCACACTCCTTAAAATTTACTGAAACTCACAGTAATTGAAAATGTAGCCCTTTAGTTTTGAAGATTTTTTCCCATTAAGCAGTGAAACATGTATGAATCAATAAAAGACATAGTTACCCATTTCAATCAACTCTGATGACTAAGTGAGCAGTCTGGTACTTGATGTCGAGGATTAAGGCTTTTGTCTTTTGTAGCCAAGGCTCAGGGTTTAAGCCAGGGCAAGTTAATTAACTAACCTGCCCTCCCTAACTAAGGCATTTTGTACACACACTGGTGTTTGTTCTGTTCAAAAAGGGTGGTGATGAAGCAGCAGTTCTTCTCCTCTACTTCAATAAACTTATCCATGAACATTTGTGAAATCAGATCCCCTACATTGCTGTTTGTTGTTGCACTAAAAACACATACAGAGACACAGAGTGTGCCCTTAAAGAAGAAATGTTTTTTTTTTATTGTTTAAAATTAAATGTTGTGGCAACACCCCAGCCAGCAGAACATAGGCAACTGCCTAGGTCACCTAGTGTTTGATCCAGCTCTGAGCTAAGGTAATCTACCTATATTGCTAAGGCTACTACGTCATTGATCAATATGATGAACATAGTACAGTTGTATAATTAAAACTTACCATAGCAGCAGATATTTGAATGATCACTGCTGTAGTAGTCACTGCCTCTCTCCATCCCCCTTGTTTTTTGGTGTGCTTTTTTATGCCAGAGTGCAGACTTTTATTTTCTGTTGTTTCTATCATTGTCCTCCCAGGGTTCTGCCTCCCTCACTTTGCTGTCAGGAAAGCTCTGAAGGGCTTTGCGCCCAAACTTCTTTTAATCAGCTTAACACAAGCTACCTGACAGTTTTGTTGCATGGTAGGTGCCCTGAAGGTTTGGAAGCTGGCTGACTGATATATCCTTAGCAATATATAACACATATACCTAAGGGTATTGCAGTAGTGATCATTCAAATATCTACTGCCAAGGTAAGTTTTATTTACACAACTGTACTTTCATTTAGTTAAAGAAAGATTTTGTACTGTGATATTTGAGAGTGATCATGCGTTACTAAAATTCATGAGCTTGCTGAAAAGGAAAAACATGACCATCAGTGAAATTTATTTCTTGAAGTATGACAGAAAAAAACAAAGTGTTTAATTGTGCATTTTCTTAAGGGTTCTTTAGAAAAAAAAACACACATATGATTAATTTTCAACTAAATTCAAATCGATTATTTCAGTAAAAAAAATGATGAAAGAAACATTTGGACTGGGACATGTAAAGTGTGGGCTTTATTACATATAGAACATTATGTAACTAACCTTATACCTTGCAATGTTATCAGTGCTGTTCATGCTAATTTGTGTTATCAAGGGCAGCAGAAATGTTGTTTTTCTGTTGTAGTGATCAATATTTGATAAAAATATGACCTTAACAGAAGTGCAATGTATGTGTGATGATATGGGTCATTCAGCAATGAACTGTAAAACTGTTTGCACAAAGTGCTAAGTGCAAAGACATTTGCTGTTTGATTTTCCTCAGAAGGAAGAGATAAATGTTAATGACTGTAATGTAACTAAATAAAAATCCAGATTCAAGAAAATTAGAAGAGGAAACTTAGGATGAATCAATAGTAGAACATGATATTGATTTTGGTTTGGGTAATGAAAGATATGTGTTGAATGAAAATCTCTTTTCTAATTGTAAAAATGAAGGTATTTCAGAAGAAAAACAGAAATAATGTTTTACATGTCAAAAAGTAAGAAGTAAGAAAATAAACAAATATAAAAATACATATGAATAGAATAAAAAACAGAAAGTGATAATTTCAGAATTATCACATTAAATATGAACAGTATTCAGAATGATGAAAGAAGATTACGCAAGAGGAGTAAAACTGATTTACTGATATTGCTTAATACAAGATTATTGCATATTTACAAATGAATGCAAACTGAACAGTATTGAGAGAATAAAATATTGTAGAGTTTGAATACATTTTATGGATTTATTTTTAATGAACAGTTGTTAAAATAGGTAGAGCAGTAGTCATATATTATAAAAAAAGGAACTAACACACTTAGAATCATTGCAATTTATGCCTTACACTTTAGGATGAGAGAGGGAGAGAGAAACAGAGACACAGAGAAAAAATATTTAGGAGTTTAATGGATTATTTGGTAGTTAATATGAATATAATAATATTGGGAGAGTTGAATTGTAATTTGCTTAAGATAAAAGGAAATCTAAGATATAGAAAATCATGTAAGGAAAGTTATAAGAATGTTTTATGGTGTTACATGAAATTATATGCATACATATTAAAGGGGTGATTTAAGATAGACATGCTCACATATTATATTCAAGAAGTATAAAGATTTGTGTACAAAAGACTAATGTGGTGGGCATTACAGATCATGTTGCAGTAGAAGCAGTATTTGCTGGAAATAATTTTAATAGAAGGCAAGGGTTTGTAAAGACTAACAAGGGTATGTAAAATAGAATAGATTTGACTAAACTTCTTAATCAGCATTTATGAATGAGACACCTTCACATAGATGTGGAATTATTGTGGATAGCATATAAAGATAAATATAAGAAAATATACATATAAGAACATATACATGGAAATAGAAAAAGTTTGCATGAGAAAAAGAACATAATTTACAGAGAGAAAATTGGTGAACAAGAAAATAAGATTTTAGAGGGAAAAAAACTGAATTTTTTAAAGAAATAATAATTTGTGTTAAATGCTTTAAAATGAGAGCTTCTATGATTAGTTAAAATATTTAACAAACAAAAACAGAGGAAGTTAAGCCCTTACAGGGGAAACAAGTTAAGCATAAGGAAAATGTTATTATGGAAGTCAAAAATTAAAATAATTATTTAAGAGAATGAACTATAGAGATTCATAACTATTTAACTAATTTGTATTCAAAGAAAAATATTTCAGAGAAATCAGGTTATAAGATTAAAAAAGTTTCTAATAAAGTTGCAAAAAGAATTGGTAAATATAATATCATTAAAAAAACTACACAGTGAATGAAAAAGAAAATTATGTGTTGGGATATGGTGGGATTGGATAATGATTTTTACAAAGATATGATTAAGCACAGACAAATCATTTTCTGGGTTATTGATGAATATTTAAAAAAATGGAAGTAGAGGCATGGAAATTTGTAAAGAACTTACAAAATGACTGCAGAAAAGGCTAACAGGTAGTATTTAAAAAAATAGAGACTGATTATGTTAGGTAAGGTAGATTGTAACATAATAATGACAATATTACAAAAACAATTGGAGAAGGTTTTTGAAGACATGGTGGGAAAAGGTGTCTTTGAGATTAAAAATAGAAATATGAAAGTGACATTGAATATTGTAAATTAAGTCATACTGGATATTGAAAGAGAGACTGTGAAGGGATTAACTAGTGCTTTTCATGATCAAAACGTGTTGGGTAATATAAATTATGATACATTATGGGAGATTTTAAGTTTATACAATATACCAGCTATAATTATTAGCAATCTAGAGTTGTTATGAAAATACTTATGTTTTCCCAGTGGTTGATTGGTTGACAAAGAACTACATGGTTTTGAGAAAGGGTGCCCTTTGTGCACTACACTATTTTGTTTAGTATTAAATGAAATTACTTTAGTAGTGTAAAGAAGATAGGGGATTTTATTTTTCTAAGTGAGAGTGAGTGAGATTTTAGGCATTAGATTTGAAAACATGGAAGTGATAAAAGAAAAGAGCAATGGAGGTACACTTTAAGTTGATTACAAGCCAATGGGAAAAGTTTGGAAGTTGTTTGAATTATTTTTAGGAGAATGGTGTACATATTGCACTAAGTTTTAAGTAAGTCAAATCATATGGGAGGAAATTTTATTTCTCCCGAAGTTATGGAAAACAATTATTTTGCTTATTTTTTATGTATTATTGGGCTCATGATTAAATGCTATTAGAAGATGCATAGTTTACAATAAGAAGCAGCTTGGTAGTTTTGGATTACTTAATTGTGTAGTTTATTTAAATCCTTTATATTTGTTCTGGGTTGTTAAAGATATTTAAAGAAACTGAGTTTTTTAAGACAATGAGGATAACTTTATTGTAGAGGTTATTAAATAAACATAATGGCATATTGTTGCAATGCATCTAAAAATAAATAAATAAAATAAGAATTTTAGACTCAGTCATTGTATAAAAAACATGGTAGAGCAACATGTTGATATAAAATCCTAGATAATGGTTGAAAAATATTGTATGATATGATCATGCCAAAATTCTTTTATATAAATTCTCAGGATGATTTAAAAGAACATAAAAATAGTCAAAAAACAAACAAGTAGCAGCCAAAACTACACTGAAATACTAGGCAATCCGGGCAATGGATGTAGACCATAAAGACTCCCAATATATGTAATAAAATCTCTTCTTTATACGAAAAACACAAAGGAATGAGCACTTTCATCCAGATTCATTGGACTTCATCAGATTCATTAAAACAATGATAGAATGCCTTTTTATAGCCACAAGAAATGAACACATAAACCAGGAAATGATGCAACAGTGGTTACAATTGACTAAACAGCTTACTTTTTTAAAAAAGATGTACAACTAAAATGTACGCAATAAAAAAAGCAAAAACTATTAAAAATGTGAGTATCAAAATAGTAAATATAAATAATCATAATATTAAAATTTATAAATATTTATAACTAAAACACTTTTTTCTATATATAAAAATAGTGTGTTATGTGGGACAAACATATTTAATTTTGTGCCTCAACAAACAAGCCTATCTGTAAAAGTACATATTAAAATATATAATCAATTAAACGTATGTGTGTTTATATGTTAATTTTACGGTGAACTTTCAAACCCTAGACTTTGAAATGTGTATCAAACAAATATGGTCAGTGATACCCAGGGGGTTGCTGGCATTTAATTTAAGTTGCCATACTACTTCTTTTTCTTCAAATAGAAGCTTAACATTACCACCCCTGGGGTTAAAATGCACCTTATCAATAATGGTAAACCTAAATGTGTGACGTGTTTTTCTTTTGAATGTGTCTATATAAACCATTATTAGTGTTCTCTTTTATTATATCATAAATATGTTCATATATTCTTTTCTTCAAAAACCTGTCTGTTTTCCCGACATAATATGCCAGGCAGGTACAGCACATAGCCAAATACACTATGCTCTTAGTATTGCAGTTCACTGTCAGGAACGTCATCTTACTTCTACTAGTGTTTTCCAAATACTTGACATTTTCTTCATAAATGTACACACACTGGTTACAAGCCCCACATTTGCAGGTTCCTTTAAGCTATAATTCTCTAACTGGAATTTAATATTGACACCTGTCTTGTAAACAAAAATCAGGGTTATGTCCTGTATCCACATCACCCCTTAAAATATTCCAATTTTTAGATATCACGTACTTAATAATTGGCGAAAAAGGGCTGTATTTTAAAACCATAGTGCTAGTAAAATTTGCTTTATTTGTATTCTCCACTTTCTGGATAAGCTCTTTTCCTAATAATGTCTTATATAGTACCCCCCATTGTGATAATATATATTTAATAGTTTCATTAACTAATTTATGGAGGTAACCTCTTTCCAGGAACACGGTGCCTACCAATCTAAGTTCCTCTACCATATCAGCATAGTTTGAAGTCATTCTACCTGCCCTTATGCATTGTCCTCTTAAAATACTTTTTTTCTGTGAAAAAGGATGGCAGCTACTAAATTCTAAATACGAATTGCCGAATGTGGGTTTGCGATGTATATTTGATTTAAAACCATGGGGTGCATGTGAAATGTAAGTACCTAAAAAGGACAACCCAAGGTTATCATATGTAAAAGTGAACTTAAAATAGGGGTAAATGTTGTTCAGATAAGAAACAATTTTTTTCTATTTCATCCATATCTCCCTTCCAAAAAATGAAAATGTCATCCAGGAAAAGCACATAAAGTTTAAAATGACCCTTAGATGCACTGTTAAACCTGTCTGTTTTCCCATTCAGTAAGGACAAGGTTTGCAAATATGGGGGCACAAGAAGTGTTCGACCTCAAAATAAATAAAATTATCCCCTAAAACTATAGTCATAAATTCAAGTACCATAAGAATTCTGTCATTGTCTAAGTTACAGTACCTTATTTATAGATTCATGGAATAATTCCAGTCCTTCCTCTTTAGGTATAGAATTGAATAATTGTACGACATCAATACTAACAAATTTTAAATCACTTTCCTAAAGTTCATGCTTTAATCTACCCAAAAAATCCCATGAGTCGATAAGTAAATGTGAAATATTCTTGTACACATGCTTCAATCAATTGTCTATCATGACTCCAATAGAGTAAGTTTTAGATTTGCTTCCACACACTAAGGGTCGAAATGGTGGATGTAAAAAGTCCTTATGAACTTTGGGTACTTCAAAAATGGCAGCTAATACTGGAAACTCGACCTTGACAAAATTATAAGTTTCAATAGATATTCTTTGATCCATCAAATATTCTTCAAGCCATGAGTCAATATGTCCATAAGCTATATTAATCTCATTAAGGGATATCAACTCATAAACTTCAGTTGCTGCTGCTGCTTGTCTTTTGGCTTTTTCCCAGTAAGGGGTCGCCATAGCGGAACTCCGATCTGCTAATGATTGGCAGTAGATTTTTACAAAATGCCGAGGTGCCAGCTCGATGCCCAACCTTCAATGAAGGCATGCCCATTTATGCACGCATGTCTTTTGAACGCTACCCAACAGCGGGGAGGACATGCAGACTCCACACAGAAGGCACTCCCAAGCCACACTGAGAATCAAATGGGAGAACCTCTTGCTGTGAGGTAACAATGCTACCGCTGTACCACCGCGGCATTACCGACTCAAACTTCAGTATCGTTTAAAATGTCATACATCTTGTTAATATAATTTATCTGGTCAAAAAGCACAATACCCCCTCCTTTATCAGGTTTCATAACTCTTATTGTTTTGTCACTACAAAGTTTTTGAAATAATTGACATTCAGATTTAGTAAGGTTAAACTCACTTTTCTTTTTGCCTAATATATCAGCATGAGTCTTATATATATCTTCCAAAATTAACCTTTCAAGAGTAAAATCATTGTCCTTGAAACACACTGCTAAGTTAAGCTTTCTAATAAATAACTTATCCTCTAAAAGTGTGTCAATTAAATCAAAATAACAGTTGGCAGACATTTCAACCCCTTTAGGAACAAAGAGAAATATTCCATATTCACCTCTTGGTCTGTATAATTGAAAATTTTTTAATTTTTACAGGCATAAATAATTTCATTCATTTTATCTGTCTCCAATGGTTGTTCAATGGATGAGGCCTGTGGAATACCCCTTGGTTCCATGTTTGTTTCCCTCTCTGTTCTAAATCCCAGTGGTTACCCCTGTGCCTCCATGAATTCCGTTCTTGGCCTTTCCAAAATTTCTTTCCATAATTAAATTTATTTCACCTCTGTTGTTCCTTATATGTACTTTCATAAGCTTTATTATTTAGTGCATAGTCATTATGGGTGTTGTATGCATCCCTAGCATATACCTGCTTAGGCTTTTTCCAAATGTATGCATTCTTATCTCTGTATTGTTTAGTGTCTCTAAATATCTTTTTCTCTTTCCTTTTAAATAAAGTCCTACCATATTTATTGACAATACTAAGTTGTTTATTATAAAACTCTTTTCAATTTTCAAACACCAAATCCTGTGTAATATCAATATTTAAATGTTCCACTTCAGCTAATAACTTGTTTAATTTAGTATCATTGTGCTTAATCAATAAACATATGAAGTTAAATCCAAATTCATCAAATAGTAAGTTCAAATCATAAATAATCTCATTGTTCAAATAAATTCCCATAGGATACTTAAACAAGTCCCTGGGGCACATTTTTTAAATTAATACACTTCTCATTCTAAGCATTGTTGACTTGCAGTTGTTTAATAAAACATAACTTTTTTTCCATACCTAGTATTTTCTCTTTTAAGGAACCAATAGAAGCAACATCACATTCTCGTATATTAGTATTCAGGTCACAACTGTCCCCAAATGTAAACTCCGTCTTTAAAAAGTCTTCAAAAAAGTTTCAGGGTTTAAAACTTTATGGTTTATAAAATGTTTACCAATAGTGTGTTCACTGTTAGCGTCCATAGCTGCTAAGCCATGGGAATTGTTATTGTTGCCTGAAACTGCTGCATAAGTCCATTGAGGTGCTATTCTCTTATTCTCTTGGGTTTTGCTCCACATCGAATATATTCATTGTGCAAAGTCATGTCCTGACCAGTATTAGAAATACCAAGGTCCATTGCATTGTTTTGTGGAACACCTTCATTAGAAATCTGAACAGTAATGTCTCTTTCACAGCTCTCATGTTTCTCTACTGTATTCAGCCCTCCTTCTGGTGATGTCACCATAAGTTGGGTGGAAGTAGGCATACCCTGCAACTGACTCATAATTTCTATGAGTCTAGTAAACTTGCCCTTCACTATCATAAGCTCTGAATGCAGTCTATTAAACTCATTGAGCTGAACAGGTGAGAAAAGGGATGGGATCTTGTCTAAAGAATCCAAATTGCCCAAAAAGTCACAAGATCCAACAAATGCCCCAAAACAAACAAGTAGCAGCCAAAACTTCATGAAAATACAAGGCAATCCAGGCAATGGATGTAGACCATAAAGGCTCTCAATATAAGTAATAAAATCTCTTCTTTATTCAAAAAACAAAGGAATGAGGGCTTTCATCCAGATTAACTGGACTTCATCAGATTCATTAAAACAATTATACAATGCATTTTTATAGCCATAGGAACTGAACACAAAAAACAGGAAATGATGCAACACTGATAAGTATACTACATCAATTGACTAAAAAGCTTACTTTTTTTAAAAAAAAAATATGTACAACTAAAAAATACAGAATAAAAAAGTAAAAACTATAAAAAAATGTGAGTATAATAATAAATATAAATAATCGTATTAAAATTTATAAATATTTATAACTAAAAAAAACTTTTTATATATATAAAAATAGTGTGTTATTTGGGAAAACATATTTAAATTTGTGCCTCAACAAAGAAGCCTATCTATAAAAGTACATATTAAAATATATAATCAATTAAATGTATGTGTGTTTATATGTTAATTTTAGAGCAAACTTTCAAGCCCTAGACTTTAAAATAAAAAAGTGCTATAAAAGTAAAGATAGTGCTATAAAAGAAAGAAATAAAGAATTACAATATTTAAAGATGTATTTGAATGTAAGGATTTTATTTCTAGATTGTCCTTTAAAAAAATTGCTTGTTAAAGGAATCATGATGTATATGTGCACGGAAGGCAGAAAATGTAATAATTGTAATGAAATTGAAACCATAAGACATGTTTTAATGATGAAATGTGAATAAAATTATTTTGAGATGTCTGTCAGTACATTTAGGAGTGTCAAAATGTGAAAGAGATTAAGATAGATATGATATATGCAGTTATTATGAACACATATCTTTACAGTACATAGCAAAAATTTATGTCAGAACTTTTTTCCTGTGTTTTGGAATTTGTATTTGGTGAAGTGTGTTGAGATTCTTATCTGATTTTGTTAGCTGAGATTCTTATCTGATTTTGGTAGATATATTTACTGGTCAATATGTAAATTGCTTAGTACTGTCCCTAAATGCAACCATCATCCATAGAGCTTTAACTCTGGTGTGTGTTTATGATTTTACAATTTATTTAGTAATTATAATTTTATGTCCTTTTTGCCAAGTGTTATATACTATACGTACTCTGGTATTTAAAGTAAGATCAATAATACTAGAGCTGTTCCTCAGGCTCTTAGAAAATGTTGACACTTTTTTTTTCTGAAGTAATTTTGCATATAATATTTAATTCTTAGTGTATTTAATTGCCCAGAGTCTACTTCCTACATGTAGCAAGATTGATTTTGAAGGAATGTAATGTCTGGTTTCTTCCTGATTGTAAGTAGCAAGTTTTTCCATAACCTTTCAAAAGGTGTTGCATATCTCCAGCTTTTCCCATTATTGACTTTTATCTTCATTATTGGATAATTTGTTCTCGCAGCAATGCTTTTCAGCCATCGATTTTCAAGCAGAACTGAGTTGGACAGCATTTCTGAATATTTCAAGTTTTCCAACCCACTGATTTTTCAAGTAAGGATTCTGTGATTTTTCTAGTAATTAACTATTATATGTTTTCATGTTGCTGCAGGAACATTGTGTAAACACTGCAAAATGTTATGTAATATTCAATAATGCGTTCAGATCACTGAAGTATAAAATGCTATATTGATCTCCTTGGCTTGACTTGAACTATACAATTAGATGGGTTATACAATATGCTTATCTGATTGGTAGACACACAGACAGACTCACCAAAGTTTTAATTGCTTACTAGTGTCACCATATGTTTACTAATGGTATCAGTATGTCTTTATTTCCTATCATTGACCCTAGACCTTTAATTGTAATGCTGCTTGTGATTTGACCATTTACATAATAGTCATAATTGTACATCCTTTTTATCCAGTGCCATGATGCTACAATTACTGGTATTAAAGACAGGACCATTATCGCTGCAACAGTAATAGATTTCTATGACATTTTTTTTTCAAATTATGTATGCATTTTGCAATCATTAAAATATAGGTCAAAGTTACCACTTTAAAATTTGAGGGACATATTCCAGAAGGAAGGTGCACCAATGCAGAGCCCAGTAGTAACTCACTCCCACTGGGGCAGACAGGAAAAAAAAACGACAATGACTTATTGTATTCACTTGTTTAACCAGAATTTTCATCAAGAAATTATATATGGATTGACATTTAAATAACTTAATTTAATTACCCCTTAAATGGAATAATTGAATATGTCTTAACAAGATCAAAGAGGAATTACGCATTGTTTTTTTTTTTTTTTCTCTGTCAGTTTGTGTTAAAATTCTGAGGATGTTAACTGAGATAATTGGAATAGAAACACTCAAGCAAAAATGGGGGAATATATACCAAATCCAAGAGGTTATGGTGTCTCTTGTGTATTCCTTCTACTTTACGAAATAATGGCCTCACAGCTGGTGTACAGAGTGATTGGGAGTGTAAATGGCATAACACACCATATTACAGCGTGGAAGGACTTTTCATACCAGCATATGTTACCTTCTACAAAATCCCTAACTGATGTTACAGCAAGTTTCAAAACTCACTGTTTTAACTGTGACATCAGATAGTTCCTTCAAGTGTTGCTATTATATTTCACAAAAAAAAAAAAAAAAAAAAAAAAAAAAAAAAAAAAAAAGATTCAAAGGTGAGCTGTCCCCTTTACAGACTCATGATGTTCTATTTCTAATAAAAGTAGGACCTCTGTGCTTTTTTGTATAAGCTCTTTTCTGACTCTTCATGGTTTTACTTAGAACAGGTTGATGAGTTTAAAATTTTTTGTGAATTGCTTTCACAAAGAGTGTTAACCCAGCCACTGGGGATGCACAAGCCAGTGCATTTTTTTGTGCCGGTCCCAAGCCTGGATAAATGGGGATGGTTGCATCATAGGTTCATAGGTTCATAGGTAGATACTAGGCTATCTGCCCTAGGGCATTTATAAGCCTAGCCAGAGTGTATTTGGCTTCCGCCTCCCTATTAGATTAGCCTACTGTGCCTCTGTAAAGTAGGTCACAGAAGGTACCCTTTTAAGATTAGTTTACTGTGCCTCTGTCTAGCAGGGACACAGGAAAGATCCAAGGGGTGAATTTGCGATTTCCCATCCACGCATCCAAATTTTGTTTGAAGAGGGTCAGCGAGGGGATATGTCTAACATGAACTGAGATTCTATTCCAGAGTGAGGGGAGCCTCTAGGAAATTAATCTGTCCCTCCAGCATGTCCTATTTATTTTTGTGCTGAGGTTTAGGTCCCTGGAGCGTGTAGCTCTAAGGGACTTGGATTTTTTGAGGTGGAGCATGTCCATTAATTTTGAGTTTGACATGGCTTTGTACGTCAGGCATAGATCGCCTCTGAGTAGGCGGTAAGCAACTGAGTAGAGCTGGAGTTTCTTTAGTCGAGCTGCATAGGACATCTGTTTGTAGCCCATGATCCTCTTGGTGAGGTACTTTTGGGGTCTCTCCAGTTGCTGCAGGTGTCGGGTAAGGTACATCCCAAAAGGGGCATTGTATTCAATTATAGGCCTGATGAGTGATGAGTAGAGGGGCACAATGACCTCTCTTGATCTAGATGCACACCCTTTCCTGATAAGGTGGGCTATATAGAAGGTCTTTCTAACCACTTTGGCAATGTGATTATCAAAGGAGAGATTACTATCTACGTTGGTCCCCAAATCTCTAATTACTTCTTCCGTACTTAATGGATTACCACCTATGTGGTAATTTGTGGGCACCTTGTTTTTCCCAAAGGGGATGACTATGCACTTTTTAGCATTTAGCTTGAGGTCATGGCTCTGGCACCAAGCATCCGTCTCTGTGAGACCCTTTTGGAGGATGCTTGTGTCAGCTGGAGATTCGATTATGGCCCCCAGTTTGCAGTCATCTGCGAACTTTGTCAGCCATAATCCCCCCGTGTTAGCCTGAACCTTAGAGAAGTATATACTGAACAAGAGAGGTCCCAGAACTGAGCCCTGTGGGATGCCACTTGTAACTGGTTTGGATTCGGACATGGCACCTGTGATTCTGACCATGTGGGTTCTGTCTCTGAGCCAGTTTGCAACCCATCTTGTGATATAGGGGTTGATATTTATTTATGATGCCCGAGTGGGGTATTGTGTCGAAGGCTTTTGCGAGGTCCAGGTAGGCTGTGTGGACTACCTTGCCCTCATCTATGGCTTTGGTAACTGTTTCAAAGAAATCAACTAGGTTTAAGAGGCAAGATCTGCCCTTAACAAAGCCAAATTGGGTAGGGTCCAGTGTCTGGAGGCTCCCAATGTCTTTGTTTATGAGTTCCATGATAATACGCTCCATAGCTTTACAGACCAGACTAGTCAGGCTTATGGGGCAATTGTTTCCGGGGTCCATTGTGGCACCACCTTTGTGGAGTGGGACCACTGTAGCTGTATGCCATTCTTTGGGTACATATCCTGTAGTAAGGCTAAGTTTGAACAGTGACTTAATGTGAGGGTTCAGTTCTTCTTGGAGCTCATGTAAGACACAGCCTGGGACACTGTCCGGTCCCATAGATGCTGTGTTTTTTGCTTTGGAGAGGGCAGCTTTCACCTGTGCATCTGTGATGTCAGGTAGGTTACATTCAGTTGGGATAGGCATTTGCTCCTTTGGGGGGGAAGCGGGGGAGAAGTTTGCGCTGAATCTGTCTGCCAGGATGTTGGCTATGTCTGTAGGTTCAGTATATTTTGTACCGTTATGCAACAATTCAGAGCATATCTGAGAGTTTCCACCCATGTTTCTGACATAACTAAAGAAGGCCTTGTGATTATCTTTAGTGTCTAGGGCAATTTTTCTTTCGAAACTGGCCTTTGATGATTTTATGAGGGATCGAAGTTTCTTGCTAATACTGATCAGAGATGCCTTCCCTTTTTGGGATTTTGCTCTGTCATGTAGTAGCTTCCTCCTTCTGTTGTATAGCTTATTTATGGCCGGGATCCAGCAGACCGGTCTTCTGTTTTTGGAGGAGTGAGACTTGGTTTTATTTGGGATAGCACGATCCATGCATTCCTGCAGGTGCTCATAGAATGCATTTGTAAAGGATTCTGTGGATTGGGCTGTATTATCCTCTGGCCCAGGGGCTTTGAAGGATTCCACCTCAGTCTTGAGAAGTGCAAAGTTGGCTTTTGAGAAACTCTTTACAGCGATTTCCTTGGCTGGGGGTGGGGACGGGATATGGATATCCAGGGAAATTTGTTTATGGTCTGATCTTATCAATGAGGGGTTTACCTCTGGTGTGAAACATAGAGTCTCCATGTTGGTGATGACCAGGTCCAATATGTTGTTCCCTCTTGTGAAAGTGGTGACCAGTTGTTCCATTGAGTTAGAGTTTATAAATTCAAGGAACCATTGGGCGAGGGTGTTTGGGCTTGAGTAGTTTTCCCAGTCAATGTTTGGGTGGTTGAAGTCACCCAATAACATAGTGTTTGGAGAGACCTTCATATTCTCAAGTGCTCTCAGGAATGCCAAGTGGGGTTCCTGTAATAGGGAGGGTGTTCTGTAGCAGGCTACAAACTGAAAGGCAGTTTTGCCCACTGTTAGTTGCACATGGATGGTTTCCAATGCTTTGTGCAGTGCCACTAACCTGGAGGTGTAGGTATCTTTGATGAATATAGATACTCCCCCTCCTTTTGTGCTTCGGTCCGAGTTTTGGGGCGAAGCGTATGGTATGAGTTATAATCTGGTAGTGCTGGGGTGCTCTCAGGAGCCTTGATCCAGGTTTCTGTTACTGCACAGACATCGATTTTCTCCATACTGAGGAGAGTCTCGAGTGCGTGCATCTTGAGGTTTAGACTTCTGGCATTGAGTAGCATTACCTTTAGTTTTTTTTATCTTTGGGTTGCCTATGGAGGTGGGTTTGTCCTTTGAGCCTTTCCTAAAAAAAGCACTATGGGTGTGGCAAGAGCCTTGGCCAGTATACAAAAGCCTAAGGGTGACAGGTGCAAGTCGTCCCTAGCGAAGCAACATGGCTTGTCGAGCATGTCATCCCAGGCTGACAGACACTGGATCCCCTTTGGATGACACCAATACTTTAGCCAATTGTTGAAACTGATCATTTTGTCTTTATACTGTGGCATCATTCTTGGTGAGGGCAAGATGCTACTCAAGGTCAGGGACATACCAGCCTGGGATACATGGTCAGAGAGCTCCTCTATGTCTCTTTTCATGTAGTCCAGGGAGGTACGTCTCAGGTCATTCACACCAGCATGGACAATGACGGAGTCATACTTGTACTTACTTTGGAGTGACCTGAGTGCTTGCATTATGTGGCGGATCCTGGCACCCCGACAGGCAGCTACAGTGACCTTCTCCTTGTTCAGTCTGGTGAGTGGGACGTCAGTGTGCCGGACAATAGAGTCCGCTATAACAAGTGTATTTGGTGTGTTTTTTGGCCTTATGGGCTGTGACTGTGAGGCACACTGATTTTGTGAGATATGTGATTCATGGGTATTGTTGAGGGGTGGCTGTTGCTTGGATATCTGCTTAGGAGGTCTTTGCTGTTTAGGCAGATTTTTATTTAGAGCCTCCGAGTATGTTTTTGTGTGTTTATGTGTTGGGTATGCAGATGCAATAGGTCTGTGTGAGACTGGATTTGTGGTGAGAGTGGTTACCTTTTCCTCCTGACTGACTGTGCCAGTCTTGGGTTGAGAGAGGTCTGCCTCCAGTTCGGCTGTGTAACTGCATCTCTCACATGTATTAGAGTTTGTTGGTGTACATAAGGCAATTGTAACATTGCCTCAAAATTCCCAGATTCACCAGCTGGACTGGAGAGTAACCTTGAAACTGACCCTTGGACATACCAGATTAGTATAGGGAACTGTTTTTTTTTACTGATCAGGTTAGGGAAGGGAACTGATTTTTCACTTGATCAGGAAGGACCAATCGAGAGTCTAATACTTATGAGAAGTCAAGGAGTGTGTAGTGCTTTAGTTAGTTAGTGTTTCCTTATAAGAGCTGAGCAAGTGCAGGGCTTTAGAAAGAGAATAGAGTGATTACTTTGAGAGTTTGAACAGTTCTAAGGGAAAAAGTGAAGAGCAGACCTTGTGGAGCCTGGAGTAGTTTAAACCTGTTTAGGCGGCACTGCCAGACACTGCTCAGTGTGCAAAACCACAGGAAGGGCATCCAGCATAAAACTTTGCCAAATCATACATGCGGACAACAGTACAGATATACATACCAGATCAGTCAGGACCGCCACCAGTACTGTTGGCCAACAGGGCGCTGGTGGAAATTGGGCTACTTTTGGACAAATTAGGAAAATAGGGGGAAGGCATGCCCAAAGGCAGGTAAAGGCTAGGACTGTGGTAGTGAGGGTCGGAACTTTGAATGTTGGCAGTATGACTGGTATAGGGAGAGAGCTAATTGATATGATGGGCAGAAGGAAGGTTGGTATATTATGTGTGCAAGAGACCAGGTGGAAGGGAAGCAAGACTAGGTGTATTGGAGTTGGGTTCAAATTGTTTTATCATGGTGTGGGTGGGAGGACAAATGGAGTAGGGGTTACCTGAAGGAACAGTATGCTAAGAGTGTTTTGGAGGTGAAAAGAGTGTCAGAGTGATGTTTATGAAGCTGGAAATTGATGGTGTAATGATGAATGTTGTTAGTGCATATGCTTCACAAGTTGGGTGTGTAATGGATGAGAAAGAAAAATTTTGGAGTGAGTTGGATGAAGTGGTAATGACTGTACCTAAGGGTGAGATAGTGGTGATTGGAGCAAATTTCAATGGGCATGTTGGTGAAGGGAACAAAGGGGATGAGGGAGTGATGGGTAGGTATGTTGTTAAAGAAACTTTATGAAAAAAATGCAAAGCTTTTGGGTGAAACCCTTTCTCAATACTGAATACAGACAGATAAAAAGCACTTGCTTATATACAAGCCCAAAAACACATGACCACAGCCAAAATCATGTGACAAATATTCACATTTAAATTCTTAAAAACATAAAATAAGCATATATCAATAATATAATAAAAGGCAACATGACACAATACACTAAAACTTAATAAAATCCTACACATTTTAGCCAAATAATACATCAATACTCGTAAATCATATCCTAATACGCTGTAATTTAGTGAGAATAGGCTTAATACTAACAGTAAAGCATTGTTAGCATATTGTCTTCTAATTTCTGATTTATGCTCAATGATCCTATCTTTGAGCCTACGTGTTGTTTTACCAATATAAAACAAACAGCAGGCAACACACGTAGCCATATAAACCACATTAGTAGAATTACAAGTTGCTCTAAGGCTAAATTTATACGTGTGATTAGTACTCGGATGAATATAGTTAATAGAATATAACTAAAGATAGGATCATTGAGCATAAATCAGAAATTAGAAGACAATATGCTAACAATGCTTTATTTAAGCATATACAATCTTGTGGAAATGCACATATCTTTAAGTTTAGAGTGATAGATTTAGTGGTACCTCTGAAGCGGGGTGGGGATATTAATAATCATCTTGAAACTAAGGAATATCAATGGATTATACAGCTGGGAGCTGATCATTCTCCGGGTATTAATAATACTGTTAGTATTAAGCCTATTCTCACTAAATTACAGTGTATTAGGATATGATTTACGAGTATTGATGTATTATTTGGCTAAAATGTGTAGGATTTTATTAAGTTTTAGTGTATTGTGTCATGTTGCCTATTATTATATTATTGATATATGCTTATTTGATGTTTTTAAGAATTTAAATGTGAATATTTGTCACATGATTTTGGCTGTGGTCATGTGTTTTTGGGCTTGTATATAAGCAAGTGCTTTTTATCTGTCTGTATTCAGCATCGAGAAAGAGTTTCACCCGAAAGCTTTGCGTTTTTTTCATAAAATTTCTTTATCCAACGTGTTTGTGTGTTTTTTTGGAGCTTTTTCAGCTTTCTACGTTATTTTTTTTTTTTTAGGTATGTTGTTAAGCAAAGGAATGCAGAAGGTCAGATGGTAGTAAATTTTGTGAAGAGGATGGACATGGCTGTGGTGAATACATATTTTAACAAGAGGGAGGAGCATAGGGTGACATACAAGAGTGGAGGAAGATGCACACAGGTGGACTATATCTTAAGTAGAAGGGCCAGTCTGAAGGAAATTGGAGACTGTAAAGTGGTGGCAGGGGAAAGTATAGTTAGGCAGCATAGGATGGTGGTTTGTAGAATGACATTGGTGATCAAGAAGAGGAGGAGGAGTGTGAGGGCAGCACCAAGGATCAAATGGTGGAAACTGAAAAAGGGTAATTGTGAGGTGGAGTTCGGGGAAGAGTTAAGACAAGCACTGGGTGGCAGTGAAGAGTTACTGAATAGATGGCTAACTATAACAGAGCTAGTAAGGGAGATGGCTAAAAAGGTGCTTGGTATGACATCTGGAAAGAGGAAGGAGGACAAGGAGACCTGGTGGTGGAATGAGGAAGTACAAGAGAGTATACAGAGAACGAGTTTGGTGAAGAAGAAGTGGGATTGTCAGAGAGATGAAGAAAGTAGACAGGAGCATAAGGAGATGAGGTGCATGGCAAAGAGAGAGGTGGTGAAGGCTTAGGATAAGGCATATGAAGAGTTGTATGAAAGGTTGGACACTAAGGAGGTAGAAAAGGACCTGTACCGATTGGCTAGACAGAGGGACCAAGCTAGTAAAGATGTGCAGCAGGTAAGGGTGATAAAGGATAATGAGGGAAACGTACTCACAAGTGAGGAGAGTGTGTTAAGCAGATGGAAAGAGTACTTTGAGGGGCTGATGAATGAAGAGAATGAGAGGGAGAGAAGGTTGGATGATGTGCGGATAGCGAATCATGAAGTGCATTGGATTAGCAAGGAGGAAGTAAGGATAGCTATGAAGGGGATAAAGAATGAAAAGGCTGTTGGTCCAGATGACATACCTGTGGAAGCATGGAAGTATTAAGGTGAAATGGCAGTGGAGTTTTTAACTAGATTGTTTAATGAAATCTTGGAAAGTGAGAGGATGCCTGAGGAATGGAGAAAAAGTATTTTGCTACCGATTTTTAAGAATAAGGGTGATGTGCGGAGCTATAAGTAACTACAGAGGGATTAAATTGATCAGTCACAGCATGACGTTATGGGAAAGAGTAGTGGAAGCTAGGTTAAGAAGGGAGGTGATGATTAGTGATCAGCAGTATGGTTTCATGCCAGGAGAAAAACACTACAGATGCAATGTTTGCTCTGAGAGTGTTGATGGAAAAGTACAGAGAAGGTCAGAAGGAGTTGCATTGTGTCTTTGTGGACTTAGAGAAAGCATATGACAGGGTGCCTAGAGAGGAGTCGTGGTATTATATGAGGAAGTTGTGTATGTCAGAGAAGTATGTAAGAGTGGTACAGGATATGTACGAGGGTAGTGTGACAGTGGAGAGGTCTATGGTGGGAGTGACAGATGTGTTTAAGGTGGAGGTGGGATTACAATAAGGATTAACTCTGAGCCCTTTCTTATTTGCAATGGTGATGGACAGGTTGATGGACAAGATCAGACAGGAGTCCCCGTGGGCTATGATGTTTGCAGATGACATTGTGATCTGTAGAGAGAGTAGAGAACAGGTGGAGGAGACCCTGGAGAGGTGGAGATATGCTCTAGAGGGAAGAGGAATGAAGGTCAGTAAGAGTAAGACAGAATATATGTGTGTGAAGAGGGAGGATAGAGGAATGGTGAGGATGGAGGGAGTAGAGGTGGTGGCGAAGGTGGATGAGTTTAAATACTTGGAATCAACAGTTCAGAGTAATGGTGAGTGTGGAAGAGGGGTGAAGAAGAGAATACAGGCAGGGTGGAGTAGGTGGAGAAGAGTGTCAGGAGTGATTTGTGACAGACGAGTACCACTAAGAGTGAAAGGGAAGGTCTACAAGAGGTAAGTGAGACCAGCTATGTTATATGGGTTGGAGACAGTGGCATTGACAAAAAGGCAGGAATCAGAGCTGGACATGGCAGAGTTAAAGATGTTAAGATTTGCACTGGGTGTGATGAAGGTGAACAGGATTAGGAATAACTATATTAGAGGGTCAGCCCATGTTGGAAGGTTTGGAGACAAAGCCAGAGAGGCAAGATTACATTGGTTTTGACATGTGCTGAGGGGGGATGCAGAGTATATTGGGAAAAAGATGCTAAGGATGAAGCTGCCAGGTGACAGGAAAAGAGGAAGGCCTAAGATATGGATGTGGTGAGTGAGGACATGCAGGTGGTTGGTGTGACAGAGCAAGATGCAGAGGACAGGAAGAAATGGAAACAGATTATCCACTGTGGTGACCCCTAATGGGAGTAGCTGAAAGAAGAAGCTTTCACTACCAGTGTTGCCTTATGAGAGGGATGCCCATGTAGATCTTTGTCACATTCACTGCACTGGGCATCAGTAAAAGTAAATCATTATTGTAGACGGACCTGCTCTGCAAACTTGTAAATGTTGTGATATTTTTTGTTTTGTCTCCTTTGTAATGTTTAATGAGGAAGATATCATTAGTTACAGTATGCTTTTATTATTGAATACTTTTTATATTTTTTAAATGCAAGTGCTGTTCTCCTTGTTGTTAATTGCAACAAATTTCTGGGATTTGAGAACAGGCAACATTGTGTTATGAATGGTATTTTCCATTCCTCTTCTAGATCTGTGATCATAGATTTAGTATATTTAATTGGGGTGGTATAAGGTGAAGCTATCATATTGGGGTATGGGGGTGCAGGTGGGGCTGTCTCCACTAAAATTATTTTTTTTCTTTTTCTTTTCCTCATCAGTGGTTCTGGTTTATATTATTTCCTGTTTATGGTTTTTACTATACTGTACTTCTTTAAATGACATTCATCTAGGGTTGCCACCTTTTCAAATGTAGAAAGTGGGACTTTTTTTGTAGAAATGTCAGATTTTGCAGGACAAAACATACCCTTGACTAGTACAAAGGATAGAACTTCAGTTTTTTGCCAAAATAACATCTTATTTTGTAGTACTTGAGTTGCTTATGCTATTTCATATAACATTTAGTTATTTCAGATAAAAAATAACTGTTTCATGCAACTATTAAAGACAACTAAAGAAATATTTTTGTCCTAAAATCTGAGGACATTTGCCATTTTTTCAATTTTTTCACAGGACACTGCCCGAAGAGGGACTGTCCCTCATAAAGTGGGACAGGTGGTAACCCTACATTCATCTGTGTTTGGAATTCCATATAAAAAGCTACCTGGGATGTTGTCTTAGTTAGGTTTTCTTTGATTTTGTACAGGAAACCACTAGGTCATTTGTCTGGTCCCATGGAATGTGTTTTTAATTTTGCTTTTGGCTACATTTGTAGCTACAGTTATAAAATGTCTACCCTTATATCTATACCACTCATACATATGTCATTGCTTAATGTAAGACTGCATAAAATGTTTCTGTTACATGCATTTACTATGCTATGTGGCTGGGTACATGCTGGCATACAGTATGCTGCATGCCTGTGACAGTCATATTTTTTACTTGATCAGAATCAAAAATTAGAGGTTTACTAATTCAAAACAGAGTTTTGTGAGACTGACAGAAAGATCTGGACTGGAGTATGTGTGTGTGTTGTGTACATGTGTGAGCATGTGTGTGTATGACATAAGTTGAAACATATTGCCATTGGCAGAACATCTGAGATGTGTTCAGTCACAAAGCACCATTCTTAATGTGCCTGTATGATTAGTCTGTGTGTGAAAGCTAAATATTTCCCAGAGGGAAGTATCAGCTTTTCTATAAACAGCTTATGATTTCTTTAAGAATCTATATATCACCCGAATAGTCTTATCAGATGATGTTTTGATTACTGTTCTGCTTTTTGGCATTGTGGCATGATTTTAATGCATAATCCTCTTGTATCTTGCTTGCAACTTGCTTCTATGTTTATGTACTGTGACTTATCCTGGATTGAGCTTGGAAATGTTCCATTTCTGCCAGTGCTCTTCTCCAGTTAACAAATAGTAAATACAATAAATAAAATGTGGATATTTTGCATGCTAAAAGGGCTCTACTGCTTAATGGCATTTTGTGAGAAAAATAAAGAAAAAAATCTTGACTTTTCAAATATCTTTTATCCATAACACAAACATAAAATCTGTATTTGTGAATCCTGCAGCTACAATTAAAGTATGAGCATTAAATAAAGACTCTGAATCTCAAATTTGCTGTAATGCCAGTAAAGTATTTCTACAGGGTCTTCTTTCCCTGCACCTCCCCAAAATGGAGGGCTGTATTCCCCACAATGCTACATACTAACTCTGAAATCATTATATCTCAGACTAAGAAAAAAATCTGAGGCACCACAATCTTGAACTTAGTATTTTTCTTTAATCACACATTTAGTCTCACTGTTCCAAAAATCACAATCTGGGTCTTCAATTTCAGCAAGAACCTGAATATTTTATATTTTGACAACATACCTTTTATAGTTCTGCATTCACTAGCATTTTGCAAACTATAAATCTTCATGTTTATGGCCGCTGGAGCAAATACATCACAGTGCAAAGCAATTGATTTCTCTGCTGTATAGTTACATTGTTAAAGCATTATTTATAAGTTTCTAAATGTGAATTTTTTCTAGAATTTGAAATAAACAGGTAAATATAGTAAACTATAAACAGGAACTCAAATTTAAGAATAACTGTCTTTAAACTTAAAGTCATAACATTGGTGTGATTTATACCTCACTGTCCAATTGTTCAAAAAAGTCACTAGAAATTAAATGAAACATGGTAATCAGGATGTAATTTGTTGGGGGGCACAGTGTGGCAGCTGTGAGTAAAACTTTAAAAATCCTCGTTGCGTGTCTGCTGTCAACCATCTATTTTTGTCAACCAAAGTGTGATGACAAAACAGATGTCAACACTTGGGAGTTGCACTTATTTTAAGTGCATATAAATGTGTGTGTGTGTGTGTGTGTGTGTGTGTGTGTGTGTGTGTGTGTGTGTGTGTGTGTGTGTGTGTGTGTGTGTGTGCATGTGTGTATATGTGTATATGTGTGTGTGTGTGTGTGTGTGTGTGTGTGTGTGTGTGTGTGTGTGTGTGTGTGTGTGTGTGCGTGTGTGTGTGTATATGTATTTGCCAATCTGTCTATATAAATATATGTATATTGTTGCACATGGTTTATAAGTTTATATATATATATGGTCTACTTTAGATGACTGAAGTTTCAAAACTTTGAACATCATATCGCAGAGGACCAGAAACTTTGAGCATCTAATTAAAAAAATAAAAACAAAAAAGTTTTATTTTATGCTTTTGCAGGAGCGCAAGCCCTCCTCATCCTCACACCTCTGCTACTTAAATATACCAACTCCAAGATTGCACTACAGCGAGGAAAATGGTAAATTTCCCATTCCATGCTATCCGTGTGTTAGAGAAATATGTATTAATATATATGTTTAGTGTTTATTAGAGGCTAAAAGAGTTAACGCATTTCATTCTATTTTATGTACAGCTTAATTCTGTATGAAATTATAAGATGATTTTTCAAACCACAGTATGCTTTCTGAAACTGCAAGATGCACCCTGACCTAGTATTTGCTAGCACAGCAAAATTCATGTTTATGCCTTTTGGAAATGTACTGAGAAGCAGGTGATTATCTGCTAGGTCAGGGAAATGAATGAATAGCGTATGAACAGAACAATACTGTTTTCCATAATATGATTGAATATGAACAATCAGCTCTGTTTGTGTTATGGGAACATGCACAGCTGGGGAAAAGAAGAGATACATGAAACAAAAGACTGCTTGAAGAATCTGTACTTTCTTTGTGCTCGAATTAGCTATAGTACCTTGAATGGTAACATAACATAGTGGGAAGCTGTATCTAACCGGTGGTCACCAAGGCCACGTTGTTTTTCTTAGGACGTTTTTCATAAAATTGATAGTGCAAGCAGAAAATCATGGACAAACAGCTGCTATGAAGTAATGATGTTAAAACTTGTGATGTTACGTCAGCTTGGTAGGCAATGTCTAGTTAGAAAATGTATAAAAATGACCTTACTTCCTGATTTTAGTTAGACAAACTCTGTATTAACATGTTTTTGTCTCCTTGCTGCAAGATTAAAGTGCCTTAACCTGAACCTGCCATGTATTGATCATTTTGAAGTTTATTTTTCCTTTGACAGATTGGTCCTTTGAGCCAGAAACTCTCACTCTAGCTCAGGTCAGATGGGCCCGGTGGCATGAAACCGTACGGGGAAGAGGCCGCATCGCTTCTTCTGCACTGAAAGACCTCGGACTGAACTGTCGTTCTAAAGAGGCCAGCCACTGTTTCTGATCTGCGATTGGAGGACGAGTCAATGGTTCCATCATTGAGACGATCAATCATGGAGGCTCAGTTAAGGAGGAATTTACCTTTTCTATGTTTCAGATCAGGGACTTGTTACAGTATTTGTTTTTGTCAGGGAGATTTTTTTTTATAAACCAGAGACAAAAAAGATTGCCGTTTTGTTATAGATCAGGGAAATAGGGTAGGTAGGCAGTTATTCAAGATAAACTGTGAAAAAAGAAATTGTGGTACCATGTGATAAGAAGGGTTACATAATTTTTAACTAAGTTAAGACAACATTGGAAATAAGTGCACAAAAAGATCCTGAGATCCGCCATTAACTGAAGACGTGAAATATATGCAATTACAACATGCCAATAACGTTAGGTACTATACAAAATGGGTTAATAAATACAAATTTGATGGCAAATTAGACAAACCTTCAATTATCAAACTTGTCAAACAACTTAAAACAGACGCAAAAGGTCAGGTAAAAAAGCAACGCCAATTGGGAGTTCCTCAGGCACACAGGTGGCTTGAGGAAGCAAAAACGCAGGGAACAAAAGATTAAAAATTCAAAAGCAATGTTTTTAGACAAAGAAGACAATAACCTAGTAATGGCATCAGCCCTTCTGCCCCCTCCACTTCCCTTACCAGAATATGAAGTGAGTGGACAAGCCGATCCACCTCTGCTATACCCAATTGTCCTTGCGAAATCAAAACCGTTTGTCAGAGATCCTGTCGAGACTAGGTTTCAAACACGTAACTTAAGAGGGGATATTGAATTGTATGAAATAAATAAAAATTCACAAGCTATGAGTGAAGAAGAGATATGTCCACTCATAGAAGTACCAAATCCACAGGCAGGACAGGCAGGACAGGACCCAACTCTTCTAGTGTATAGACCATGGACACCGGAAGACATCCGAAAAGCTACAGAGGGAATTCCCCATCCGAAAGTTAATTTTAGAAAATTCCTAGAAGACTTACAGGGCATGAGGTTAAGTTACCATTTAAATGGAGAAGAAGTAGAGAAAGTAGTCAGACAAATCGTAGGTCCAGATTGGCACATGATCAGTGGCAACTGGAATCCCCGTGACGCAGAACATAAGCCACTCCTACATAGCAATGCAGAGCTGGATAACAGAGGGAAAGGTCTGACAGATGGAATCTATGAGAAATGGAAGCCTAGGGCTGACTGGACTTGCATTAATCAATGGATCCAACAGGAAGGTGAAACTGTTGATATATATTATGCTAGATTATTAGAGTGTTTTAATAACCATTGTGGAATGCAGGTACCTGAAGACCAAACGCATGATTCCCCATATGAACAACAACTAAAGAATGCATTTTTGAAGGGTAGTATTGCACCCATAAGTAGTTTCATTACAAAGCACATGGTAGATCATCGTACGAGTAGATTACAGTCATTACTTGAATATGCAAGACATGCCGAAAGGCATTTTAATAGCAAAAAGAAAAAAGAAAACTCAAGTATTCGCAGTAGAAGATGGAGCAGAAGTCTTTGTAGTACAATCCGGGAAGAAGGGTAAGAAAAATGCCCAGGGAAACAAACAATCTGATAAGTGATCAGAGGAGTTTAAAGAGAGAAAGAAAAGGGGTGAATGTTTTAAATGCGGGGAAAAAGGGACATTTAGCAAGGGATTGCAGGCAAAACAAAAAGGTAGCCACGGAAGATAAGGAGGGTGAGGACTGACTATATGATAGTCAAGAATCACTAGAAGGGAATAACCAAGAAAAGACAAATGCAAATGTGATAGATGGAGTAGAGAATGTGATAGAGGAAATAGAGGAAGTACAAGAAATCACTGATGGTGAAGAAAATAAAATTTTGGACTTGGCATTATTGAGCCTAGAGCTCTATTTAGCAGACACAAAACTGGAAGTTACACTTCTGGTAGAGGGGAGGGAAGTTCAATTTCTGTGTGACTCAGGGGCTTCACGGACCCTGATACATCCTTCCAAACTACCAGAAAATTCAGAATCACTTGATTATATATTAGTGAAAGCAGCCAATGGACAGCTGTATTGAGAGCCACTCTCCCATAGCATAGCAATAACTGACCCTGTTTCAGGGATGACCCAGAAGAGTAAAATTGTTGTTTCTGCAAAATGCCCAGTAAATCTTTTGGGCAGAGACCTTATGCAGATATTTGGCATAGCAGTAGTTCCAGCTATGCAGAGTATGGAAGCACAGCGACAAATGGATACTTTTGTGGTGCGACCAGAGGGTGAAACATTTTATTGTTACAGCCAGGACTTGGTTACGACTGGTCCAGGGGCAGTAACTGAAGAACTGATGAATGTAGCCATCAGTAAATCCCCCTCCCTTGACACTGATAAACAGCATTTGTTGCATTGTACTCTATATTACTGTAGCATACCAGGACTTGATAAAGAATATGAGCAAGAATTGTTTAGAAACCATGCTAACAGATTGGTATTGCGTAATCTGTACTGGGATACAGAAGGAAACAGTGTAGTTAGCTGTTCATTGCCCCAGGAAATCCTAGCACTTTATAAATCTAATTGATTACCAAATGTTAGTTTAACTAAAGATAAGAATGTGAAGTGGGAAGACCTAGGAGAAAAAGTCACAAGGTGGGAAAAACAGACAGAATTAGAACTGTCAGAGCAGGGAGTACAAAAGCAGAAGTTGAATTGGATAACACAAACACACCCAGCTGTGCACTTGCAGGCAAGTGAGGACAGCTGAGTACCACTCTTACTAGAGGAAGAAGAAAAAGCCTTACAAGGCATACCAGCGACTCTCTGGTCAACATAGGACTTATTCGTGCAACAGGACCAGTCACTATCACGCCAAAGTCAGCGTTTAGACCTCAAAAGAGACAATATCCCTTAAGAAAGGATGCAGAAGTAGGAATCAAACCTATAATAGCAGCCTTACTTAAGGAAGGAGCATTGATAGAATATCCCGATTCGCCATGTAATACACCCTTATTTCCTGTTAGGAAAGCAAATGGAGAATGGCGTATGCTCCAAGATTTACAAGCTATAAATGATGCAGTTATACCTAGAGCACCTACGGTGCCAGATCCACACACCTTATTAAATGATTTGAAACCTCAACAAAAGTATTTTTCTGTGGTAGATATTAGCAATGCGTTTTTCTCAATACCGATACACCCTGACAGCCAACATTGGTTTGCATTTACATTTCAGGGGAAAAGGTATACATACACGTGACTACCACAGGGATATTGTGAGAGTCCAACAATATTCGCACAGGAAATGGCAAGTAACTTGGCGGGATTTATCCCACTGAAAGGCAGCCAGATTTTACTTTATGTAGATGACATTCTGCTGGCAGCCCCCACCCAGCAAGAATGCAGAGAAGATACCATAGCATTATTACAATTTCTAACCACTCAAGGACACAAAGTAAACAAAAACAAACTACAACTTTGAAAAAAACAGGTTAAATACCTGGGATATGTGGATTCCGGCATGTAGCTCGCAAGACATTTCCCTGCGAGCTACATCGCTGAAACCAAACGGTGCATCAGCACTTTGCCGTAGTGCAATTTGGCTGAAAAGCATAGCCACTGCAGCTGTAATCTATGAACGGGCAGCTACAGCCATACGGGATGTGTATCACATTCCTTCTTCTCATTCAGGAATGCATTTATTTATTTATTTGTTTTGTTGTCAGACTGACAACAAAATAAATAAATAATTAAATAAAAATTATTAATGACTGCTGTCCCCCCAGGGGTCAATGAGACCTGGCAAACTTGATTTTTGATACTACACCTGTAAAATTACAAGACAAGATAGCATTGTACCTACCTGTCACACAAAAAGGGATTGTATGTTTTTATAAAAATGACACTATTCAGGTGGGTTGGAGCAATTGCAATGTGACTGTTTCTTATAAATGTTATATTAAGGCTAATAGGCAGAAACTATTTGTGATAAAAACTATGACTCATATCTTGAGAAAATGCAAAAAACTGTTAGTGAAATACAGCATAATCCTGTTCTTTTGAAGCAACTTTCTATCATTGATAATAAAATGTTTCATGCAGGGCAAGCATATATCAATACTAAAGTAGAGAATTGTTATTTTGTTTGCGGGAAAAAAGCATACAAATGGCTACCTGAGAATTGGTCCAGCAGTTGTTTTTTGGGTTACCTGGTTCTGGCCATACAACGCACTGCAGCTTTGCCTCGAGGGAAAATTTGAAACGTCAGAGAGGTCAGCAGTAAACCTGGAAAAATCCAATCAAGAGACCTGAGAATCCAGTGGGACGAATCGAAGCAGGATGGAGAAACCATAATTCCATGAAAAACAAAGATAAACTGACACACATGGACTTGAGTGACACTGTTATATCATGGGCAGGCATAGCCCCTGCATACGGCGCAGTGAAATTGATTTGGGAGCTGAGAAAACTGTCCAAACTTCTTGAAGTTATGAGCAATGCAACTTTTTCTGCTCTCGAATTAATGACTGATGAACTGAACGCTATGAGAACTGTGGTGCTTCAAAACCGCATGGCTTTCGACTTCACCCTAGCGGCGAGAGGTGGTATGTGCACTTTAATCAAAGAAGAATGCTGTTCGTATATTCCTGACAACCAGCATGAGATAAACAACCATCTTGAGGTGATCCAGCAAGTGTCAGCCATGACCAAACCAGGCCCAAACCCTCTGATCGACTTTTTCCAGAATTTGTTTGGGGGGGTGGGGTTCCGTCCTAATGAACATCCTGATTGCCATTTGTGTGGGATTACTCCTATTAGGAGCATGCATTTGTTGTGGTATTCTCTGCATGAAAAAGTTCATCAAAGATTTTATAGACATATCAGTTTCTGAGACTTTGTACCAAAGTACTGAAAATGAAGAGTTTTTGAAAACTGAAATGCTTTCATAAGTCTAAACTAAATGACTCTTTTAACTGTAAATCCAAAATGGAAAAGGTTAGGAGAAGAAGCAAACTGTTTATGCTTTTGAAAATAGAATAAAAAGTATTAACGGGGGGGGGGGGAATGTTAGAGAAATATGTATTAATATATATGTTTAGTGCTTATTAGAGGCTAAAAGAGTTAACACATTTCATTCTATTTTATGTACAGCTTAATTCTGTATGAAATTATAAGATGATTTTTCAAACCACAGTATGCTTTCTTAAACTGCAAGATGCACCCTGACCTAGTATTTGCTAGCACAGCAAAATTCATGTTTATCCCTTTTGGAAATGTACTGAGAAGCAGGTGATTATCTGCTAGGTCAGGGAAATGAATGAATAGTGTATGAATAGAACAATACTGTTTTCCATAATATGATTGAATATGAACAGTCAGCTCTGTTCACGTTATGAGAACATGCACAGCTGTGAAAAGGAAGAGATACATGAAACAAAAGACTGCTTGAAGAATCTGTACTTGCTTTGTGCTCGAATTAGCTATAGTACCTTGAATGGTAACATAACATAGTGGGAAGCTGTATCTAACTGGTGGTCACCAAGGCCACGTTGTTTTTCTTAGGACGTTTTTCATAAAATTGATAGTGCAAGCAGAAAATCATGGACAAACAGCTGCTATGAAGTAATGATGTTAAAACTTGTTATCTGTTACGTCAGCTTGGTAGGCAGTCTAGTTAGAAAATGTATAAAAATGACCTTACTTCCTGATTTTAGTTAGACAAACTCTGTATTAACATGTTTTTGTCTCCTTGCTGCAAGATTAAAGTGCCTTAACCTGAACTTGCCGTGTATTGATCATTTTGAAGTTTATTTTTCCTTTGACACCGTGAATCTCCATTCAGAATGTTAGAATTTTAAAACTTTGATCATCTGGTCCTCAGCCATATGATTTTCAAAGTTTTGAAACTTCAACCATCTGAAGGGGGCAGGGACATATACAGCGGCAAAACTGGTTTGTGAGTTAATCTTGTTACCATTAAAGTATTTGTTGCAGACTACATCTTTGGTTTTGGATTATTGCAATAGCAATATTGGGTATATGAGTGCTGGGTGCTGGAGGTTGTCCGTGTGCTGTAGTTTGTTTTCTCTGTGGCACCCAATATCGCACACCGTTTTGCTGTGTTTCGGGTCTACTTTCAATGAGTGCTGATATCTTTTTGTTCAGTGACTGCAGTTATCCAATTTTGGATTATATAGGATTTGAATTTTCTTTTGAACATACTACAAGAATATCATAAGCAGTTGAGCGTGGTGGTTTTGTTTTATTGAACGTATATATGGAATATGGCAGCAGTTCAAAATTTATTGTCATTTCTGGACAATTTTGTCATGGATAAAGATGATCTTTTTTCTTTTAATTCGGAGATGGTACATTTGGAAAATAAAGATGGTCAGGCGTGGTCTGATTTAGAGCAGCAGTTTAAAATGCTGATGGACATTACAAAGAAGGTACGTTCAAATATATGGCATTGTAAGTTATTAAATGCTTACGCCAATGCTAAAATAGCCCCTAGGGGTCTGCAAGTGTATGTGGAACCAGGGGTTCATGCTGATAATTTAGAGTTTATACAAAAGTTGCGTAAAATATAACAGACTGCTTTGAATATGTTTCTTTTAATATTGATTGAATATTATGAACAGCAACTACTTCATTGATGGCTAAACTTAATGATTGCTATGAACATACAGCTAAGCTTTCTGCTCATATTGGTTATGCAGATTAGCATGCAGTTTTTCTTAAGGAAGTTGACAAGTATGATAAGGAGTTACAGGAACATAAACTGAAAAAATACCGATGTGATTTAAATGATTTCTAAATGGACAGTGCTTATATGTGGAAAAGTATTAAAAGATCAATCAGATTTTCTGAGGGCAATAAAACAAAAATAGACCAAAGAGAAAATGAGTGCATTCTATATTAAGGAAATCAAATGATATGTCTAGTACTTCTGCAGTTTCTTCTGGTTATTCTAATACCGATACTGAGACTGACACAGGAGAACATATATCATTGGCCTCTCCAATACCGAAAAGATCCAGGGACCCTTTAGGAGGGGAGGCAGAAAGCATCACAGCCGATATGGTGGAAGATATGTTTACAAAGTTTTTAGAGACTTAAATGATGGTGTTGTTGCTGCAGCTGGTTCTAGTATGGATGAGAACCAGTTATTTGTAAATTTAACCAATTATTATTTTTCTGATTTTGAGTTCAGTTGCTTAATAAAGGTTTAGGATTTGTACCATAATTTTTTGTTTCTTATTATGATGCGGTTGTGGATCTTATGGACTTTTGTAGAACTCTTAATCTTAAGTATTTTTATGCTCAGAAACATCATTTACAGTCCAGGTCAAAAACATCATCTTTTAGTTTTAAAAAGGCCACATTTCAACTGACTTATCAACCGTCTGTAAACATTTTTGAACAACAGGTGTTGTATGAGCTACATCAATCAAAATACTATTTTTAAGAGTTATTCACAAAATGTAACTGCTGAACAGAAATCAGCTTTGATATGCTGGTTATCACAAATGCTGATAAGGGTGGTGCTATTGTGGCTATCCTACATCTGGGTTTAAAAATATTGTTGATGGATTTTTGGAAAAGACAAAATCTGAGGGTGCTATTAATGCATCTTTGGTCCATCAGTTGGTAGTTGATGATCTGCAACCTCAATTCTTTTATCTGGTGCCAAAGATTCATAAATAATTTACTAAACCTTCCGGTCATCCCATAGTCTCTGGTAGGGGTTCTTTAATAGAATCACTATCAACCTATTTGGAATCTAAACTTAACCCTCTTTTGACTGTCATTTGAGCTAGAATTAAATATATTAATCAGTTTCTTTTACTCATGAATGATTTACAGGTTCCATGTAATGCTTATTTAGGTACATTAGATGCACAAGCATTATACACCAGTATTCCACATCATGGTGGTTTGTGTGCAGTTAAATACTGATTGCAATATTCTCAAATGTATGCAGAGTTTGAAGTGGAATTTCTACTTAAACTACTAGGGATAGTACTGGAACATAATGCCTTCAAATTTAGAACCCAGTGTTTTTTACAAATTAAAGGTACTGCTATGGGAGCTACATTTGCACCCATTTATGCAGACTTATTTATGGGATTTTTAGAAATGCAACTTATTTATGGTGACACAAATCCATTTTTTACCACATTTAATAACGTGGAGACGATATCTGGATGAATGTTGATTTGTTAGTTATTTGAATTCCAATGAATTTGGCATACATTTTAGTAGTAAAATTGATTTATTCAATGTTGAATTTTTGGATGTTAATGTGACCAAAGCCATTGATTGGACCATTATTACTAGTCTCTATCAAAACCTTTTTCCTAGAATTCTTTATTGCATGCCAGTAGTTGCCACCTTAAACACATCATCAATAATATCCCAAAGGTTCAGTTTTTAAGAATTCAATGAATATGCAACTCTGAAGGGGATTTTGGAGCAGAGGTAATGAACCTTAAATCTAGATTTAGATCTAAAGGTTACAAAAAATATCTTATTGATTCTGCTCTCCAGTTGGTAGTTCAGCAACTGAGAATGGAACTTTTTAAGGATAAGCAAAATTTGGAATGAGATAATACACTTAGGTTATTTACTACATATGGGACTAATACCTTTAAGATTAAGGCTACCATTGGTAAACATTGACACATTTTGAAGTCCAATCCTTTTTTTGATTCTATATTGGATAATTTTTGTCATTTTGGTTTTCTTACAAGTAAAACTGTGGGTGCGCATTTTTCTTCCTTTAAGAAAGGTTTTATCGGTCAGTCGGGTCAGGTTGTCAGGAGATTAGTGGGTAGCACATTTTGTGGACATTGTACTTATTGTAAATTGGTATCGAGGACCAAATCCTTTATGCCTGTTAATACCCCCAAGGTATATAGTATAAGACATTTGATTACTTGTTCTAGTGAATGGGTTATATACATGGCAGTTTTTCCAGTGTGGATCTTTTTATGTTCTCTTAAACATTGTATAGCACTTCATGTAAGTGATATTAATTGTAAACGCTTACGTAGTGCTTTATACAAACATATGTTACAACATAATTCTGCACATTTTGTCTTTTTGGGGATAGATATGGTTGTGGGTGATGGTCTTACTGATTTACATAAACATCAAATTTTGACACGGAAGGAACACATGTGGCTTATCAATTTAGGAGCATTATTTAAGCCTTTTCTATATGATCACTGGTAATCAGTAATAGATGTTTAATTTATTGTATATGGTGCTGTTCTGAATATGCTTGAGTTTTTTTTTTGGTTTTTTTTTTGTATTATACTTGCAAGTAATTAACAGTTATGTATATATTATTTATTTATATATTATTTATTGGGTGGGTTGCTGCTCAATTATGTGGATGTAAAGCTGTTTTAATATTACTGTGCTTTCAATATTACTGTGCCTTTAATTTATGTCTTTATATATTGATGTTTACACCATTTTCTGGTTCACACTGATGATGCCTTGCGGCGAAACCAGTTTGTGAGTTAATCTTGCTGCCATTAAAGTATTTGTTGCATGCTACATCTTTGATTTTGGATTATTGCAATTGTAATATTAGATATACAAGTGCTGAGTGCTGGAGGTTGTTCATGTGCTATATGTATGTATATGTATAAATATATATATATATATATATATATATATATATATATATACATGTCTATATATATATATATATATATATATATATATATATATAGTTAGATAGATATTTATTTCCTATAACAGAATGACTTTTAGAATCACTTGTGTAATCTTTCAGTTTATTAAACATTTGTTTTGATGGATATGTGATTTGTTGTAACAGGTAAGTAGGTTTTATATTAGGTGTGTGTATGTTTTATGCAAATACAAGTTTGGGTTAGAGTGAGGATCAGGAAAGTGGATAGAGCTAGTGGTTGTGTGAGTGTTTACCAGTTAAGGCTAGATAAAGAGATTAATCTGTTTTTTCATATAATTTATTGGTAGCAGATACACCTTCTCACAGGTCTTATATTTCATTCTGTTTTCTTTCTTCAGGTCTTAAAGGTCTAGTGCTGTTCTGACCCTCCACTTTAAAGGAAATACATATGTGTCTAAGAAGAACTGCCCCAGAGCTAGCTTCCTGACACTCATAATTACTGAGAACTGTCTTGCCCCAGTAGAATACAAAACAGGAATTCCAGACAGAGTTGCCTAGGTAATAACTGTATAATTGTGTCAACTATTCTTCTGGTCTTTATAATTCATTTGTTCTAAAATCTGAAAAAAAATGTTGATGTCCTGTCTGCTTGTATTGAAGAGATCACAAAGGGCCTTTTGCCTTCCTTACTGCCCTATCTAGTCCCTAAATATCTTGAATTATACAGCTGCATGACTTATGTAACGGTCTTCGTGATTTAAAATGCTGTAATATTACAGTCATTCCTGAGTATTTAATTTACTGTTGTATAAAATATTACATTTCTGTGACTCAGTCTTTATTGAGTTCTTACCTTATGCTCATCTCACTACATTCGTTTTCTCAGCAATCTCCATGTCTTCAAACTGATTAACTCCCACTAACATGGGGGGGGGGGGTTGTTACCCACTTCACTCCCCTCCAACCTCGAATATCCTTGCCACCCCAAACAAACATATTTAAACTCCTCTCCACAACCAGTGCTCCCATTAAAACTCCATCCCTTAAAGCAGCAGGTATTAAAATGTACCAAACAACTATTTTATCACATGAAACAATAAAACCAGAATTATATTGTGCTTAGAACCAACAAATACTCACCTTTGAATTTTTAGTGAAGACTGCCAATGCAAAAATAACTCATCCTCCTCCTTTTACAATAACCCAACAGCCTCAGTTACTTCACTGTAAATATTTTTCTTTATTTTCTTCAGTCTCTGTTTTCAACTATCCTATTACGCATACATCCACCAGTTCACTTCACCACTACTTTACTTCCAACACTAGCTATACAAGTAAATACAAGCCTCTCTCAACATCCGCTTCCCACTTCTGGCTTATCAAGAGGTATACACAAACTCAGTATTCTACTCTGTCTTAGTTTCAGCACCCCATAATGTTTTCAATAATGCACAATTTAAAAAAATTCTAAAAACTCTCATTACCACATTGATTCCTATCCTAGTCTTTTACCAGCGGTGATATCTCACTGTTTCACAGATTAGCTCTCCACCTGCCTGTAGCACCACAAGCTAACCCCACCAAAGACCACTAAATTAACCAAATTCTTACTAAACTAAGAGCTACTATCATCTTTATGTTGCAATTGCCACATAATGGTGATTGAGTCTAGAGACCTAATTTTAAAATGAACCACCTACCACTTCTTGAATTCATAATTACCTCTCACCCAAAAGTTTTCTCCAGTATCATAAAACACCTACCCACTTTCAGTGCCTATTAACATTTCACATGCAGAATCAATAAATAAAATATCCCCTAGAAGTATCTCTCACAGACCAACTCCCCAGACAAATAACTAGATTGAAAGTCCATCCTGCAGCAATAGACTAGCCTCAATTGTCAACCTCACTGATTCAAACTCTGTGGACAATTTATTCTCACAACTTTTACTAGACCTAGGAAACACATACATTTCCATAATTTCAAGGCTATTTAAGCATAACAAGTTGTACTGGCTCTCTAAATAATTAAACAACACTGATCCACTAATGTAATGAAGCATGGAAATTCTGGAAAAGACCCTACTTTTAACTCAAGTGAAAAATACAGTAAGTGTTGGAACATTACTAAACAAGATACATGTAGGCATAAAGCTAACTACCTCAAATCAAATCAGATTACTATCCTTCACTCCTCGAAAAGGTGGAGGTGTGAGGTAAGCAACATGTCTGGTAGAAATCCACATAAAGAGCTTTACCTTAACCACATTTCTTGCTCATCTGGAAACTAGCAGCAGCTTATTTTGTAGAGACTTCTTCATTCTACTGAAACAGCAGAACATTATGTCCTGTTCCATACAAATTTACCCAGTTCTAACTGATTTTCAAATTGGGTCATAGTGTTGGTTGTGAGGTTAAATCTGTAGATTTATTTTAGTGAGAAGAGTATGAAATCTCTACAGTGGTAGAGAAACCAAGGGCAAAGTTTATCAGGAATAGAGGGAGAGAGTAGAAGAGTCTCTTCTAGTAGAGCTGTAATCTGTTTGATTGTGATTTTAGAGAAGAAGAAGAAAGGTGGGTTGCATTCTGGGGGATTTTGTTGAACTTTTATGGAAGAGGATGTAAAGTTCTGTGGTATGGGTAGATTGGAGAAGGATTTGAGAAAATAAACATGTGAAAGGTTTCCAGTAGAGCAAGGAATGTGGTCAAGAGAGGAATGATCTTTAGGTAAATGACCAATGTGGCACAGGGGGTGAAGTATACATTTGAGTGTGTGTGTGTGTGTGAGTTTGTGTGTGTGTGTGTGTGTGTATATATATATATATATATATATATATATATATATATATATATATATATATATATATTCACTTTATAATCTCAAAATACTGAAATCTCGAATTTCAGTTACCTGAAAGCCAGACACTCACAATACTGAAATCCCAAAAGCACGAAATTCATAATCGCGACTTTTAAATAAACTCTCCACCACACAAACAAACATACACACACCTTCCTCCCCACACTAAAACAAACCAATAAACACACACATACACAATAACACAAACACACACACCTAACTTACATATAAGCAGGGGGGCAAGCCTCCTGCACCTCCCACACCCCAGCTACTTATATATACTAACTCTGAGTTCACACTAAAAAGAGAAAGACACTAAATCCACCACTACATACTCTATATTCCCCTTGCATAAACACACATCACATACTTACAAACACCACCACTCTCAACAGTTATACACTCACACCTTTACCTACCTAACCTACATCTAAAACTTCCCAACACACTCACACACACTCAAACTCCTACCCAAAACCATTAAAAAAACAAGCACTTACCTGAATCGCCATACATATCCACACAACTGCACGCAAACGATATCCCACACCACACCGCACCTTATCAACACAATAAATCCCACATCATGCCCCACCACAACCGTGGATTCGACATTCCAAATTCGAGCAAGTGCAGTTTCGCTCAACTGCACTTTCGGCACTTTCATCTCTAGATACTGAAATTCATGATTTCAGTATTTTGAGATTGTAAAGTGCTTATATATATATATATATATATATATATATATATATATATATATATATATATATATACATACACAGTATATATACATGTTCCTATTTCAGAATATATTGATATCCATATGTGACTCTGTGTGTTATCTGTCTATCCATCTATTTATCTAATCTATCTATGTACCTATCTATCTGTCTATCTTTGGTTGATGCAAGATGTAGAGAGCTCAGAATGTAGGGTGGTTGGTATCACAGCTGGGAATTTGTTCTCAAGTTAGGAGGATTAGAGTTAGAGTAAGAGTTAGTTTAGGGGATAATGTTAGTACTGTGAGTGTTTGTTTGTGTGTGTGTTTGTCTGCGTCTGTGTCTGTATCTGTGTCTGTCTTGTGTAATGTTAGTATTACAGAAAGGGTTTATGTCAGGTAAAGTAAATGGTTAGGGTTAAGGGCAGGGACAAGATTAGGGTAAGGGTTATCATAAATAAAAAGTATTCAGTTAAAATAATACATTCATGAATTAAAAAAAATACATAAGAACAATAAATTGTAGTAAATTGTAATGCCGCAGTGGTACGATGGTAGCATTGTTACCTCACAGCAAGAGGTTCTCCCATTCGATTCTTGGCTGGGCTTGGGAGTGCCTTCTGTGTGGAGTCTGCATGTCCTCCCCACGGTTGGGCAGCGTTCGAAAGACATGCATGCGTAAATGGGCATGCCTTCGTTGAAGGTTGGGCATTGAGTTGGCACCTCGGCATTTCGTAAAAATCTACTGCCAATCATTAGCAGACCAGAGTTCCGCTGTGGCGACCCCTTACCGGGAAAAGCCGAAAGACAAAAAAACAACATAAGAACAGTAAATTATTTCTAATAAATTAAAAGCTAACCACATAAGTTAAAAACATAAGTTAAAAATCACATAGTAAAAGTAATCATCTGTTTTCCTTTCTCTGTAAAATACAATTAATAGACACACATTCATTTAATTCTGGAGGCTGGGATGAGTTTAACAATACTTGCCAAAACAACTCTCTGCATCTTAAGAATTCTTCCCAGTCCATCTTTCTGTTTAAATATACTATAAGCCTGTTTTTTCTCTCACTACAAATGGGCTCCTACCTAGTCTGACTTTCCTGGTAATTAAATGTCAATAAATATCAATAGATAAATGAAAATAAATCACCAGCCCTGTCAAATACCTACACCTCATCTAAAACAAAAAGTACATTTTTTTTAAATCAGCACATAGTCTGGAATGTTTTGACAAGTTGTTTCTGTCATTTTAAATGAGTACTGTTTATTGGATAGTTATTAAGTAATGTCATGACCAAGTTGTTTTTCTTTCTTTCTTTCTTTCTTTCTTTCTTTCTTTCTTTCTTTCTTTCTTTCTTTCTTTCTTTCTTTCATTCTTTCTTTCTTTCTTTCATTTTTTTAATCTGGAGTGTGACTGCTTTATGTAAGTTTATTTTTTAGAATGAAAGCATTCAACTTTATTAAACTTCAGTTATCTTATGGAGTCATCAGTTTTTTTTAGTCACATTTGTCATCTTGTTTGTTTGTTCTTAGTGATTTTATGATGTTGTTGCAAGATGCAAAATTTATTTGAAGTTACTGGGGCAGCAACAGTTCCCTCTGTCAATGACATGCCAGGTTCAAATGAGTTATCTGTTTTGATTAAGTTACTCACACAATTATTGTCTAATAAAGGAGGTGAGCTGTTTGATGAGGCTTGGTCTGGCAGCACTACCTTTTACCTGAAGTTATTATCACTACCTCTAGAGAGTCAATAGTAAAATAATTAGTAACACAAAGAAACACGACTCTTTGGATAGCCAGCCACCTTTTTCTTTTTCTGATTAGATGAAGAATGTGCAATGAATTCTGTTAATTGAGATTGTGAATCATAACGTCTTTAACAAAGAAAATCAACAAATTTAAAAAGTTAGTTTTAGAGTTCTGTAAACTACAACTTGACAACACCTTTTTAGGATAGTATCACAGCCTGGAGAGTTCCTAGGAGGCTTTGGCTGTGGAAAGTTCCCAACAGTCTTTCTTTTAGTTCTGTAATTGCATAGGGAATTGTTAGAATTATTTGATAAAACCTGTCTGGAATAATAGACAATTAACAAAACTTGAAGCTGAGGTCAATGCATTGCACAACAACATCACTTTGGCTGTTTTATTCTCAGTCAACAAGAAAGCAATTATACCACTGTTTTCAGTAAGATTGACCATAAATGTTCAAATATTAAAGAAATAAAGAACAAAATCTTAAGAGATTCTGAAGCTTACAAAAATAAGGTTGCTTATTTCAACCCAAAGGGTAAAAAGAGTACACTAAACATCTTAATAACAATTATAAAAAAGGATACTCTATCTTAGAAGAAGGATATTAACATATTGACTGAGGAAATGACAATAATACCTTTTTTAGCATCAGTTCAACTGCAGAAATCCGAGAGACTTGCTGGCAAATATCAGAAAGTGCACAGTTACACAAACTCACAGCATTACTTCTCCAGCAATGCATCATACCAATGAAGATCCTTCAGTTCTCCTCATTCCATTCATTACAGAAATCAAAACAATGATAAAACCACGAGGTGGCAAGCCAATTAACTGAAGTTTTCTCAGGTATTGTTTTTGGTTTTGATTTTGTTGATCATCAGTTTAAGATTTATAATCTTAGCCATCTTTCAATAGATTCTGAACTGGTTTCCTTCTGTAAAAGGGGCTTTACTTTTGTCCCAATAAAGGGCATTAATTAACCTACTATTTTAACTGACTTAAAACTGTATACTAGAAAATTAAATTTGGCATTGCTTTTGTCCAGCTTCCTTAAGAGATCTAGTACATACACTCTACCTTTCCAGCCCCCTATCTTGATACTTAGCAATAACAGCAGTTATAACACTGCTGGGGGGAAAAAAGAAAAAAATCTTACAGTCTAATGCTCCTACTCATCCCCCACTGGTGGAGGAAAAAAGAAAGATTTTCACTGTCTAATGCTCCTATTCTTTGCACCACGTGACAAAGAATTACTGCCATTATTATCCCTCCTTCTTTTCTCGGTGCAGAGATACTCTGAAATGAATATCACTGCACAATAATGCCTGACATTTTTGAAATAGCCTTAATGATAATAGCCTTAATGATAAAGTATCACATATGTAATGTGATTAGGCTTCTTCACTTTCAAAACCCTTTGCACACAAATGCCTCTCCCTTGGTTGAGGCAAAACTGCACTATATAAAATTCCAATACTTTTATGAGTAGCTGTCAAGAGTTTTAAACTTAATACATATAGCAATCACCTTAGCCATACAAACACAACAGCACTATTCACTCTGACATAATTTCCAAGATTGCACTACTTGACACAACAATGCCACCTTTAATGAAATATTATGCGGCCATCTTGTATTGACATATGACTTTTATGAGTAGCTGTCAAGAGCTTTAAACTTAATACATATAGCAATCACCTTAGCCATACAAACACAACAGCACTATTCACTCTGACATAATTTCCAAGATTGCACTACTTGACACAACAATGCCACCTTTAATGAAATATTATGCGGCCATCTTGTATTGACATAGAAGAATCAGTCCTAAATTGCCAACTGCCTGACTAAAGCCATGGGGACAACAGTTCACACTTCTTTGCTGTTGTTTCCCTAAAATGGCAATCAGCACTACAGAAGTATCTGACAAAATCTGCACATAACTGTGCATGTTTCACCAACACAGTGAAGACTAAATAATTAAATTTCTAATCTAAAGAAATAATGGACCGCTTTCACTGTAAAAAGTCAAGCTTGCTTTGAAAAATGACTTATATGCATTATAAAAATATAGCAATACCAGCACTCTTGAGGAATGTTACAAATCACTTTAAATATCCTTGTAAAAGTTAAAGTTATGGAGTCTAATACAGTATTATCAGTAGTTACAAACACAAAAGAGCAAAAACCAAGAAACAAACAGCTAACAGTCATAAATAGAAAAAGAAAAATTTGTGTTATCCCTCGAAGTTTCAGAAAATCCAATATGCAACCTATACTGGGTTAAAAACAAACCAAGAAGAAACTTTGCAATACTGAGGGTGGGAAGTTCACTATTTGAAATTTGTTATGCACCTAGTTCACTAATAAAATAATCAGTCATAAATACAGACCTGCATAAACAAAAGTAAAACATGCAAAAGAAAAAAAAATCTTAATTCATTAATACCTAACCTGAGTGCAATTTCATACCTCCTGGTACCTGTTGATTTCCTGGCTGGCTAGTCAAAGTCCTAAGTTAGATTTTCAAGAATGTGGCTTTGCAACCTAACTGTAAACAAATGTATATATTTTAAAACATTATAAGTTACAACAAAAAGATTACATACAAAAAATCTTCAGCAGACACTCATCTTCACTATGGTAAAATTAATATGTCAGCCATATATAATGCTGTATTATATTGAATATAAATGTTATTATTGCAATTATACAAGCAACCATTAATATTTCTCTCTGACCAATGCAGAATAACCCCAACTTTCAGTGCACATACCTTTCAACTGTTCAGATTTTAGTAGACTGTTCAGAATTTTTGCTTAATATTTTTGATCTGCTCCTCATAAAATGTTTGGTATTCCAGCAAATTATCGAGGATCGAAGTCACTAAATAATAACAAACATTGAGTTTCTGACTTCATATCCTTTAGAAAATAATATTAATGGAAATCCTGTTATTCTAGCAACTTTCTATGTTTATAAGAGCAATATTTAAAAATGTTCCTGATTTGGTCCTTTGTCACCTCATTATTTTTGTTTTTGTCCAGATTTTTTGCCCTCAGAGGTTGATAGGTATGTCAGTGTGGCTGTTTTTTATTTATTTATTTATCAGACATTTGTTAACCGGATTGGTCCAGATGAGTTACAGCCCATTTTCAGTGGAGACCCGAGGAGAAAAACTCCAATAAATAAAAAAGGCTATTTAAATGCACATAGACAATGAGACAAAACAGAGAAATAAACAAGATATAACTGTTGACAAAATTAGAGGCAATGATAAGTACACAAGTATGTTACATACAATAATAGTATAAAATTGAGATATGAATTAATACATAGTGTTATACATGGGAAATTAGGATAAAATAGACAGAGACATAACATGATGAATGGGTTTGCACATAGTCAAGTCAATAAGGGTGAAAAGATCACATAATTAGTATAATATAGATATATTAAGGTAGAGAAGTAGAGGGAGTAGTAGCTGTAGAAAATAGTAAAGTAATTACATTAAAAGGAAAGGTGGAGGTGAGGGATTATGTAGGGTTCTGGCAGGGGCATATCTGAGAGTCTGATAGAAAGTTGTTTAGTTCTTTTTGAAGCTACTGGTGTGAGTAATGCTTCTTATGTTGAGTGGGAGTTTGTTCCAGGTGTAAGGTACTAAATATTTGTATAATAATTTGTCAAATGTTTTTTTTGGGGTTTGTATATCTCTAGGAGATGTTGGTCTGTACTTTGGAGTGAATGATTAGGGGTGTGGTAGGATACCAGATTAGAGATGGAGGGGCAGGTTGTGGGTTTGTTGGCTATGGAGTATGTTATGTGGAGTTGTGAAACTTGTAGTTGTTGGTGGAATTCTAGCCACTGTAGTTTCATTAGTGCAAGGTAGTGGTATGAGGTATGGGGTTGGTTTGCAGCAAATTTTGCAATTTTGTTATATACTTTTTCAAGCTTGGTGATTAAGGTAGATTGTAGGTTGGTTAAGACTGGTGCAACATAGAGATGGCTTTGTGGTAGGCAAGCTTGTGACAAAGAAAGTTTAGAGTCTGGAGTAAGGAATTTTTTGTTCCTATAAAGCAGACCCAGTTTTTTGTTAGTTTTTTTATGCATTGTTGGACATGGAGGTCAAATATTAATTGATCATTTATTATTATGGTACCAAAGAGCTTTGTGTGGGATTCTACATTTATGATTGTGTTATTTAGTGATGAGATGATAAAAGTAAATTTGAAATGAGAGAGTGATTTTGGGAGAAAAAGGAGTAGCTTGGAGTTCTTAGGATTTAAAATGAGCTGGTTTATGGTAAGCCATTGTTCTACAGAAAGGAAAAAGTTTTGGATGATTATGTGAAATTGAGAGATATTGTCAGAGGAGATACGTGTGGAATCATCTGCATATTGAATAAGAGAGGAGTGGCCTCAGGATGGGTATAGGTTGTTTGTGAAGATATTGAATAGAAGGGGTCCAAGGATGGAGCACTGGGGAACTCCAGTATGGATGGCTAGCAGTGGCAGACTAGGAGGCATACCATCTGACAGATTGCAGCCTGTTTGAGAGGCAACTGGAGACTCACTCAAGAGTGGAAGCAGAGAGGTTGAGATCAGCTAATTTAGTTAGAAGCTTAGAGTGGGATACTGTGTCAAATGCTTTTGAAAGGTCTATGAATGGTCAAAAGACTAGTTTGTTGTTATCTCGGGCTTCTTCTACTGTATGTGTGAAAAGTAAGAAGTCAGTAGTGGTACTATGGTTTGGACAGAAACCATGCTGGGAAGAAGTCAGTGGGCTTTCTTGGATGAGAAAGTTAAGCAGCTGAAAGTGTATATATTTTTCAAGGATTTTTGAGAGAGGGGAGAGAATGGCTATGGATCTGAAATTAGATGGGTCAGTGGAGTTATCTCCTTTGTGTAGGGGTGTAGAACAGAATGATTTCCAAATGTCAAGAACCGTGGATTCATGGATCAATCTGTTTATTAGTATAGAAACTGGATTAGCTACAGAGTGTACAGCGAGTTTGAGAAAGGGGGGGGATACAGTATCAGTTGAAGGAGAGCATGGTTTCAGTTTCAAGAGGAGTGGTTTTATGTAAGTGGTATTGACAGGTTTAAGAGAGAAGGAAGTTTTGTTGGTAGGTGGAAATGGAGGCATAGGGGAGCAGGCGGTATGGCCAGTATTGGTCAGTTTGTGGATGGAATTAATAAAGTAGTGGTTGGGAAGGGAGGCAGTTTCATGTGCTGAATTGTTTGGATAGGGGTTTGGTGTTTGAGGCCTTCCAGGGTGAAGGATTGTACTGATAGTTTGACAGAACTTTTGAGATTGTAGTGATGGTTAGATTGGGCCTTATATTAGAAATTTCTTTTGTCATTGTTAATTTGGTTTTAGGTGCAGTTTCTAAATTCTTTGTAATTTTAAAGATGAGTAGGGGATTTGGTTTTTAGACAGGATTTCCAAGCTGAATATATTGTATACATAAGGGAGCAAGTGTCTTTTGTAAGCCAGGGGGCATAATTTCATTTTAACCTGATTTTTCGTAGGGGTGCTAAGGTGTTGAAAATGCCCAGAAAGGTGTGGTTGATTTTTTTTTATGCATTGTGATCTTCAATTTGCTGCAAAACAGTTTTGTAGATGTCATTATGTTTTGAGATATATGCATAATTATGACTTGTATGCAAATCTACATATTTAGTGGATAATAAAGAAATGTAAATACCTGCAAAGCAGTTTTCTTAGACACCAGCTACCAGTGCAATGTTTTTGCAGCATTGTGTATGCTTTCACTTGATATCACAGTGTACCATATAAACACCATCTGGTTCAAGTTGTAATATAATTGCAAACATACATTATGTATTCATAATACATAAAGAAAAAAAATCACATTTTCTCTGACACTATCTCATTTGTCTGAGGAGCCATTTCTGACATCTGTGGTGAATAGGCATGTGCATTGCTGTTCTACAATATGTTCCAGTGGACAATGTCTATGATATTTACATAAATAGCATATTTAGGCATATATGCATATTTTATTACTAAACAAGTATAAATACATGCAAATTGGTTGTGAACTGCCAGCAGGTATCAGTGACAACTTTTGCAGCATTATATATGCTTTCATTTGGCAGCATGAAACGTCATATAATTTGGCAAAAAAATACATTTTCTTGCTTACTGGCCACTGTACTGGGGTTAGCAGACATTCTTGATTTGTGTACTCAGCTGTGATATGGAATGCTATTCCACCAGGATACTATGTTGAAACCATCTGAGATAAAATATGAAAATATGTATAAATATCTTCTTTACCGCTAAACAAATTCAAATATATTCAAAGTGGTGACACATATGTATTAGTTCTCTTTGACATTTTTTCTAGCATTATAATCTTTAACCAAGATCATAAAATACCATCAAATGTATATTGAGCAAGTTATTAAAACAAATATTAATATGGCATATATTCATAATTTAGCATAAAAATAAAATGACAACCTCACATTTACTGACAAACATATTTAAGTCAAAAGGTATTCTTGATCTGTGTGCTGACTTAATGCTATTTCAGAACACCATTTGACAGATTAATTGGACAGTTCCTGACAAATCTGCATAAATAAGATAATTATACAAATTTGAATATAGATAATAAAGTACAAATATATGCACATTAGTAGTAGTTATACACCAGGTATGACCAACAGTTTTTCCTTTATTATGTAAGGTTGCATTTGATACCAGAAATATTAATATAACATACATTCACAATTCAGAGAAATAATAAATCAGAACTTCTCAAGTTCCTAATCACCCCATTTGGATCATTAGTCCTAATTTTATAGTGGTATGTCTCCTCAATGAGATAACACTTTATAGCGCATTGCTTATTTGACTGGACCAGTTAATGAACACATCATGAAATAGCCCCCCCCCCCACCCACAGACACACACACACACACAAACACACACACACACAAGTGTTACGGGGAGCAGACCTTTTCTTCTACTAATCCCTTATTAGTCTTGCTTACAATTTACTTGTTAGAATTTCTAGTCCTCAGCACTGCAGTAATGTCCATTAGTCTTCCTTACTTTATCCCCTGTACCTCAGTCTTCCATAGCTATTATATTCTCACCTGGATTTAATAAAATCACATGCTACAGATACTGTACCTCTTTTCTTGCAGGACAATCACTGGCAATCAATTTGGCATGTACCTCAGTAGACACCTGCAACAGAGAAATATTGATGAGTGAATGGGAAATAGAAAGTTCACTCCTGGGATCACTCCAGTGGATCTACTTGATAGAGGCACTGGGAACTAACGTCAGGTGGCATGATGCCAGGGCACTTCTATGGGCTAGGCTTGTAAAGGCTCCAGGGCCATTAGCCTAGTACACACATATGAACCTATGAACAATCATATCTTTTACTAGGTAAAGTTAAACATCTTCTAAGATAATTCTGTCCTATGATTTGCATTGTCACCTGAGAAATCCATGCACTTTCTCTTAAAATTTACTCTTAGATTAGGACTGGCAAGATGGCAAAGTTAACTGGTGAAAAACCACCCTTGCAGGTCCAGTGCCTTTAAACTCCTGAATTCAGATAGATGTGTACAAAGTTCTTTATAATCCACAGGTTATGTTGTAAACAAGAACGCCAATAAATGAAAAAAACCCGAATTGAAAATTTATTAAGCTTAAAAACAAGCTTTTCGTCGGCGCTCTGCACCAACTTCCTCAGAAAACAAACTGCATCACACATTTGTCTCACTATAAATACATCACTACTCAGCTCAAATGCGCCCCCTAGTGGTTCCCCTTTAAAAAGCACATAATTACACTGAATTTTTTAACTAAGAAGCGGCCAAAATATTCAACAATTTGGTATCTACTACTCATACCTGCCATCAATGCTGGTAAACCTATAATGCTCCAAATATTGAATGTTAAAGCCACCATAATTATATATAAATACAAATGATAAAATATGTCGATAACTACAAGAACAATTATAATATATGTTAAAAATAAGTATAAAAGTAGAAACAAATTCCCACAAGTATTAATATAAACATTGATATAAACAATAAGTGGTGAACGCAAATATAATGAAAAATGGTGAAACCCAAAAATATGTTCCCAGATGGCATTAAGTCACTCCAGGGGGCTTCACCTCACTAGGCTTCTCAATTTGAGGAAGCAACTGATGGAAAGCATACTGTTAAGTCCAGGTAAATGGTAAGCTTCCAACTTAAGTTGCCACATCAACTCCTTGCATTCTAGTCTTAAAGAATCGGGTCCCCCCATAAACTCTTGGTTTAGCTGATCGATCACTGTAAATAAAAATTCATGGCCTGGGATATCTAATATATGTTTGGCCAGAGCGTTGTCGACCTTCACCTTCCTGATGGCATATAAGTGCTCGTATACCCATTCCTGTAGTTTCCAATCAGTCTTGCCAATGTAGAAACCTGGACAGACCAAACACTGGGCTAAATATACCACCCGATTGCTGGCACAATTGAATCTTCCTTGTATGAGATACTTCTTGTCCCTGATGGAAAAAGCTGAACTGGCTTTTATGTATCTGCAGTACCTGCACATGTTACATTTGAGCATCCCAGATCTGGGGGAGGCACCAGCAACTTTGGACCCCAGGATGTTTTTGATTTTAAGGCCCCTCCTGAAAGTAACCTTAGGGGCCGATAATAGTCCAAATGCTCATACTGACACAGTGGTTAATAAGCACCATTTTTTCTTTATAATGGACACAATGTCCATTGCATCCAAGTTGAATGAAATTACAAAAGTACAATTGAAAGTATCAGACTCACTGACGAGGCGAGGTAAACCTAAAGACCCATCCTCCATATTCCCCAAAATGGGGTGGAAGTGGCCATTGGCCCTCTTCCCCTGCACTTCCAAACTCAATTCTGCAACAAAATCGGCGGGATACCCTCTGCTGATGAACATGCCAAAGATGAACTTGCACTCCTCATGAAATTTCTTATCTTCTGATGTAATGCGGGCTGCTCGGACAAATTGGCCTTTCACAATAGCCCTCTTTTGATGTAATGGGTGTTCACTGTCAAAATGTAAGGAAGAATTCAAAAAGGTTGGCTTCCGATGTATGCTGGCCATGAAGCGATTAAGGCTCCTATCTTTCTCTAGCTCCACGTCCAAGTAGGTAATCTTGTCGATGGCAAACTCAGATGTAAATTTCAAAAATTCTGTGGAGCCGTTAAAAAACAACACCAAGTTGTTAACATAATCTAGAGAACCATTGAAGATGACAAAAATGTAATCCAAGAATCTAGTGTATAACGCTACTTTCTCTTGGACCAAAGAATTAGATAAAACAAACACTCTCTCACAGTGGGCCATGACTAAATTGCCCACACTGGCTCTGCAGGGAGATCCCATAGGGACCCCAATCAATTGGTGGAACCACCAGTGATTAAATGTAAAAAAGTTGCTGGTAAGAATAACCTCCAATAGTTTGCTGACCATTGTAACTTTTTCTACAGGAGTATGGTGGAAAACCATTTCCAACTGGATCCACTCAACCGCCTCCAAATGGGGGATAGATGAATACAGGTCAACAACATCAATGGTCAAGAGAATACAATCGGCGTTAAATGGAACAGAACCCACTTTTTCCAAAAATGCCCAAGAATCTCTCAAAATTTATTGGACTCTGTCCACATACTTCTTGAGAATCTCATCCACCACATTGTCCGCTGCATACGTGATGCTTCCCCTGGCACTGACCAGTTGCCGCATAGGTGGATCGTAGATGTTCTTGTGTATCTTGGGGTTCCCAAACAAGACTGGAATTTTAGGTGATACCACAGAAATGAAATTGTATACATCCACATCCATGACGCCATTGGTGAACATCTCCTCAAAATATGACCGGATGTGGCACAAACTAAGGTTCAATTCATTCTTAGAAACCTCCTGGTAAGTATCAGAAGATAAAATAGCCAACATCCTGTCATTGTAGTCATTCATATCCATAGCCACCAATCCCCCTCCCTTATCGGGTTGCATAAGTCTAACTGATGCAAACCTGAGTGCCTCTAACAAGACCCTCTCCTCCTTAGTGATATTAAAATGAGCCTCGCACCTTGAATTGAGGAGGTGGCAGATGTCAAGATCACACAATTGTTCAAAAAGTCCGACAGCTGGGAGTAATGGCGGATTATAAGTACTTGGTATGTGGTAAGGGTTCTTGCATTTTTCTGGAATCACCCAACAACAGTGACAGCGTCAACTTTCTCACAAAATGTTTCAAGTCCAATACAGTCCTCCCAACACCAGCTCTACAGGAGGGTACAAAAGTTAATCCTTTAGCCAAAACATCCAGCAAAGGTTGGGAAAAAACAAACTGTGAAAAATTGTAAATCTTGAAGTCTTTACCCGTGTTGTAGAGTATTTCCAAAAGTTGCATTGGGGGTACTGAAGGAATAACTATTCCATGGTCTCTCAGTTCCTCCTGGTTTTGTATTTGTTCCTCATTATCTGACCTGACTGTGGCTGGGGGGATGAAGCTCGGACTTGAACATTTTCGTCATAGTTGTCAAGGGTCGGCTCTTCCTCGCCCGCGCTGGGCCCGATACTCATAACACATTCCATTGAAATTCTCTGGTTTGTTCGCCTCAATAAGGATGCATTCTCTGGTTCACGGGGGTGCATCGGTTGGCCATTGGTCTCGGGGCCAGGTAGCAACCCCATGGTGGTTCTGCTATTCCCTAGAAAATTCCCTTGAGATTTACGGGGTTTGGGGTAAGCTACCCCCTCTTTATAGGCTTTTATGTCCCTCTGGAGTTTCTTTACTTTGGTTATAGTGGTCTTAGAAATATGTTGGTCGATACTGGTGAAGACTCTTTCGTATTCGTAATGATATCTGAAAAAATGAGTATCTGATTTAATTTCTTCATCTAAGTTGGAAAGTTCCATGGTTAGTTGATTGATAACTTGCTGATAGTTTGCGCAGATTAAGTTGATCAATTCATTCTCATGTCTATCAAAAAGTGCCAAGAGGTCAAGGTGGAATTTCGACCCATCTTCCAAACTTGTAGGTTATTGCCACGAGCTAAGCCCCTTCGGAACAATCTTTGCACTTCGGCATTCCCCAAAGTAGGATACCTCAAGTTGTAACTTCCTTAACCTCAGTAATTTTTGGTCAAAATTATTGAGCTTAGTAGGTAAATTGGACAATCCTTCAGTTTGAATATCAATATTACCAATATCTTTCCCAGTAGGAAAACTGAAGGGACGATTCAACCAATTGCTCAAGCTTAATTCAACATAGCCCCGCCTCGGTGCTTCCATTTCACCGAGGATAGATGGAGAGGCTCCAATTTTCTCACATGAACTAGTATGGCCTTCCAAAATGCCCTTAGGCTTACCGCTGCTATCGGTATTATGTGAAGCCTTGTTGCCGATGGTAACAACTTTCGAGTCAGTTCCAGTTCCACTAGCCGATAACAAGGCTGGGGATTCCATCGATAATCAGCTGGAGGGGCACGCCATTGGACTCAAAGAACCACTTTGTGAAAGCCCATCAATTCACTGTGAAAGATTATCCACTTTCTCAGTTAGAAGGTTAATAAGTATAGTTAAGTCACCTGAGTCTGAAGTGCCACTGGCTTCCTGCATGGTGGAAGACATAAACCTTCTAAAAATTCAAAAAACAAAAAAAGAAACTGGTGAAAAAAACACCCTTGCAGGTCCAGTGCCTTTAAACTCCTGGATTCAGATAGATGTGTACAAAGGTCTTTATAATCCACAGGTTATGTTGTAAACAAGAACACCAATAAACAAAAAAACCCAAACTGAAATTTTATTAAGCTTAAAAACAAGCTTTTCGTCGGCACTCTGCACCAACTTCCTCAGAAAACAAACTGCATCACACATTTGTCTCACTATAATTACATAACTACTCAGCTCAAATGCACCTCCCCTAGTGGTTCCCCTTTAAAAAGCACATAATTACACTGAAATTTTTAACTAAGAAGCAGCCAAAATATTCAACAATTTGATATCTACTACTCATACCTGCCATCAATGCTGGTAAACCTATAATGCTCCAAATATTGAATGTTAAAGCCACCATAATTATATATAAACACAAATGATAAAATATGTCGATAACTACAAGAAAAATTATAATATATGTTAAAAATAAGTAAAAAAGTGGAAATAAATTCCCACAAGTGTTAATATAAACATTGATATAAACAATAAATGGTGAACGCAAATATAATGAAAAATGGTGAAACCCAAAAATATATTCCCAGATGGTATTAATTCACTCCAGGGGGCTTCACCTCACTAGGCTTCTCAATTTGAGGAAGCAACTGATGGAAAGCATACTGTTAAGTCCAGGTAAATGGTAAGCTTCCAACTTAAGTTGCCATATCAACTCCTTGCATTCTAGTCTTAAAGAATCGAGTTCCCCCATAAACTCTTGGTTTAGCTGATCAATCACTGTAAATGAAAATTCGTGGCCTGGGTTATCTAATATATGTTTGGCCAGAGCGTTGTTGACCTTCCCCTTCCTGATGGCATATAAGTGCTCGTATACCTTTTCCTGTAGTTTCCTATCAGTCTTGCCGATGTAGAAACCTGGACAGACCGAACACTGGGCAAAATATACCACCCAATTGCTGGCACAACTGAATCTTTCTTGTATGAGATACTTCTTGTCCCTGATGGAAAAAGCTGAACTGGCTTTTATGTATCTGCAGTACCTGCACATGTTACATTTGAACATCCCAGATCTGGGGTAGGCACCAGCAACGTTGGACTCCAGGATGTTTTTGATGTTAAGGCCCCTCCTGAAAGTAACTATAGGGGGTGATAATAGTCCAAATGCTCCTATTGACTCGTTGGTTAATAAGTGCCAATTTTTCTTTATAATGGACACAATGCCCATCGCATCCAAGTTGAATGAAATTACAAAAGTACAATTGAAAGTATCAGACTCACTGACGAGGCGAGGTAAACCTAAAGATCCATCCTCCATATTCCCCAAAATGGGGTGGAAGTGGCCATTGGCCTTCTTCCCCTGCACTTCCAAACTCAATTCTGCAACAAAATCGGCGGTGTACCCTCTGCTGACGAACATGCCAAAGATGAACTTGCACTCTTTGTGAAATTTCTTATCTTCTGATGTCATGCGGGCTGCTCAGACAAATTGGTCTTTCACAATAGCCCTCTTTTGATGTAATGGGTGTTCGCTGTCAAAATGTAAGTAAGAATTCAAGAAGGTCGGCTTCCGATGTATGCTGGCCTTGAAACGATTAAGGCTCCTATCTTTCTCTAGTTCCATGTCCAAGTAGGTAATCTTGCCGATGGCAAATTTAGATGTGAATTTCAGAAATTCTGTGGAGCTGTTAAAAAACGACACCAAGTTGTTAACATCATCTAGAGAGCCATTGAAGATGACAAAAAAGTAATCCAAGAATCTAGTGTATAACGCTACTTTCTCTTGGACCAAATAATTAGATAAAAAAAACCCTCTCCCAGTGGGCCATGACTAAATTGGCCACACTGGCTCTGCATGGCGATCCCATATGGACCCCAATCAATTGGTGGAACCACCGGTGATTAAATGTAAAAAAGTTGCTGGTAAGAATAACCTCCAATAGTTCACTGACCATCGTAACTTCTTCTGCAGGAGCATGATGGAAAGCCATTTACAATTGGATCCACTCAACCGCCTCCAAATGGGGGATAGATGAATACAGGTCAACAACGTCAATGGTCAAGAGAATACAATCAGCATTAAATGGAACAGAACTCACTTTTTCCAAAAATGCCCAAGAATCTCTCAAAATGTATTGGACTCTGTCCACATACTTCTTGAGAATCTCATCCACCACCTCGGCCGCTGCATACGTGATGCTTCCCCTGGCACTGACCAGTTGCCGCATAGGTGGATCATAGATGTTCTTGTGTATCTTGGGGTTCCCAAACAAGACTGGAATTTTAGGTGATACCACAGAAAATAAATTGTATACATCCACATCCATGATGCCATTGATGAGCGTCTCCTCAAAATATGACTGGATGTGGCACAAACTAAGGTTCAATTCATTCCTAGAAACCTCTAAGTATCAGAAGATAAAATAGCCAACATCCTGTCATTGTAATCATTCATATCCATAGCCACCAATCCCCCTCCCTTATTGGGTTGCATAAGCCTAACTGATGCAAATCTGAGTAACTCAAACAAGGCCCTCTCCTCCTTAGTGATATTAAAATGAGCCTGGCGCCTTGAATTGAGGAGGGGGCGGATGTCAAGTTCACACAATTGTTCGAAAATTCCGACAGCTGGGAGTAATGGCGGATTATAAGTACTTGGTATGTAGTAAGGGTTCTTGCATTTTTGGGAATCACCCAACAACATTGACAGGTTCAACTTTCTCACAAAAAAGTTTCAAGTCCAATATAATCTGCCCAACACCAGCTCTACAGGAAGGTACAAAAGGTAATCCTTTAGCCAAAACATCCACCAAAGGTTGGGAAAAAACAAACTGTGAAAAATTGTAAATCTTGAAGTCTTTACCTGTGTTGTAGAGTATTTCCAAAGGTTGCATTGGGGGTACTGAAGGAATAACTATTCCATGGTCTCTCAGTTCCTCCTGGTTTTGTATTTGTTCCTCGTCATCTGACCCAACTGTGGCTGTGGGATGAGGCTCGGACTTGAAAATTTTCATCATAGTTGTCAAGGGTCGGCTCTTCCTGGCCCTCGCCCGGCCCGATACTCATAACACATTCCGTTGAAATTTTCTGGCTTGTTCGCCTCAATAAGGATCCATTCTCTGATTCACGAGGGTGCATCAGTTGGCCATTGGTCTCGGGGCCAGATAGCAACCCCATGGTGGTTCTGCTTTTCCCTTGAAAATTCCCTTGAGATTTAGGGGGTTTGGGGTAAGCTACTCCCTCTTTATAGGCTTTTATGTCCCTCTGGAGTTTCTTTACTTTGGTCATAGTGGTCTTAGAAATATGTTGGTCGATACTGGTGAAGACTCTTTTGTATTCGTAATGATATCTGAAAAAATGAGTATCTGATTTAATTTCTTCATCTAAGTTGGAAAGTTCCATGGTTAGTTGATTGATAACATGCTGATAGTAGTTTGCGCAGATTAAGTTGATCAATTCATTCCCATGTCTATCAAAAAGTGCCAAGAGGTCAAGGTGGAATTTCGAACCACCTTCCAAACCTGTAGGGTATTGCCACGAGCGAAGCCCCTTCGAAACAATCTTCACACATCAACATTCCCCAAAGTAGGATACCTCAAGTTGTAACTTCCTTAACTTCAGTAATTTTTGGTCGAAATTATTGAGCTTAATAGGTAAATTGGACAATCCTTCAGTTTGAATATCAATATTACTGATATCTTCCCCAGTAGAAAAATTGAAGTGGCGATAAAACCAATTGTTCAAGTTTAATTCAACATAGCCCCTCCTCGGTGCATCCATTTCACCGAGGATAGCTGGAGAGGCTCCAATTTTCTCACCTGAACTAGTATGGCCTTCCAAAATGCCCTTAGGCTTACCGCTGCTATTGGTATTATGTGAAGCCTTGTTGCCGATAGCAACAACTCTCGAGTCAGTTCCGGTTCCACTAGCCGATAAGAAGGCTGGGGATTCCATCGATAATCCACTGGAGGGGCACGCCGTTGGACTCAAATAACCGCTTTGTGAAAGCCCATCAATTCGCTGTGAAAGATGATCCACTTTCTCAGTTAGGAGGTTAATAAGTATAGTTAAGTCACCTGAGTCTGAAGTGCCACTGGCTTCCTGCATGGTGGAAGACATAAACCTTCTAAAAATTCAGAAAACAAAAAACAAACTGGTGAAAAAAAAACACCCTTGCAGGTCCAGCGCCTTTAAACTCCTGGATTCAGATAGATGTGCACAACATTCTTTATTATCCACAGGTTATGTTGTAAACAAGAACACCAATAAATGAAAAAACCCAAATTGAAATTTTATTAAGCTTAAAAACAAGCTTTTTGTCAGCGCTCTGCACCAACTTCCTCAGAAAACAAACTGCACCACACATTTGTCTCACTATAAATACATCACTACTCAGCTCAAATGCGCCCTTAGCGGTTCCCCTTTAAAAAGCACATAATTACACTTTGAAATTTTTAACTAAGAAGCGGCCAAAATATTCAACAATTTGGTATTTACTACTCATACCTGCCATCAATGCTGGTAAACCTATAATGCTCCAAATATTGAATGTTAAAGCCACCATAATTATATATAAATGCAAATGATAAAATATGTCGATAACTACAAGAAAAATTATAATATATGTTAAAAATAAGTATAAAAGTGGAAAAAAATTTCCACAAGTGTTAATATAAACATTGATATAAACAATAAATGGTGAACGCAAATAAAATGAAAAATGGTGAAACCCAAAAATATGTTCCCAGATGGCATTAAGTCACTCCAGGGGGCTTCACCTCACTAGGCTTCTCAATTTGAGGAAGCAACTGATGGAAAGCATACTGTTAAGTCCAGGTAAATGGTAAGCTTCCAACTTAAGTTGCCACATCAACTCCTTGCATTCTAGTCTTATATAATTGGGTCCCCCCCATAAACTCTTGGTTTAGCTGATCGATCACTGTAAATGAAAATTCGTGGCCTGTGTTATCTAATATATGTTTGGCCAGAGCGTTGTCGACCTTCCCCTTCCTGATGGCATATAAGTGCTCATATACCCGTTCCTGTAGTTTCCTATCAGTCTTGCTGATGTAGAAACCTGGACAGACCAAACACTGGGCTAAATATACCACCCGATTGCTGGCACAATTGAATCTTCCTTGTATGAGATACTTCTTGTCCCTGATGGAAAAAGCTGAACTGGCTTTTATGTATCTGCAGTACCTGCACATGTTACATTTGAACATCCCAGATCTGGGGGAGGCACCAGCAACTTTGGACTCCAGGATGTTTTTGATGTTAAGTCCCCTCCTGAAAGTAACCTTAGGGGGCGATAATAGTCCAAATGCTCCTATTGACTCGGTGGTTAATAAGCGCCAATTTTTCTTTATAATGGACACAATGTCCATTGCATCCAAGTTGAATGAAATTACAAAAGTACAATTGAAAATATCAGACTCACTGACGAAGTGAGGTAAACCTAAAGACCCATCCTCCATATTCCCCAAAATGGGGCGGAAGTGGCCATTGGCCCTCTTCCCCTGCACTTCCAAACTCAATTCTGCAACAAAATCAGCGGGGTACCCTCTGCTGACGAACATGCCAAAGATGAACTTGCACTCCTTGTGAAATTTCTTATCTTCTGATATCATGCGGGCTGCTTGGACAAATTGGCCTTTCACAATAGCCCTCTTTTGATGTAATGGGTGTTCGCTGCCAAAATGTAAGTAAGAATTCAAGAAGTTCAGCTTCCAATGTATGCTGGCCACAAACCGATTAAGGCTCCTATCTTTCTCTAGTTCCACGTCCAAGTAGGTAATCTTGTTGATGGCAAACTCAGATGTGAATTTCAAAAATTCTGTGGAGCCGTTAAAAAATGACACCAAGTTGTTAATATCATCTAGAGATCCATTGAAGATGACAAAAATGTCATCCAAGAATCTAGTGTATAACGCTACTTTCTCTTGGACCAAAGAATTAGATAAAACAAGCACCCTCTCCCAGTGGGCCATGACTAAATTGGCCACACTGGCTCCGCAGGGTGATCCCAAAGGGAACCCAATCAATTGGCGGAACCACCGGTGATTAAATGTAAAAAAGATGCTGGTAAGAATAACCTCCAATAGTTCACTGACCATCGTAACTTCTTCTGCAGGAGCATGATGGAAAACCATTTCCAGTTGGAAACACTCAACAGCCTCCAAATGGGGGATAGATGAATACAGGTCAACAACGTCAATGGTCAAGAGAATACAATCAGCGTTAAGTGGAACAGAACCCACTTTTTCCAAAAATGCCCAAGAATCTCTCAAAATGTATTGGACTCTGTCCACATACTTCTTGAGAATCTCATCCACCACCTTGGCCGCTGCATACGTGATCCTTCCCCTGGCACTGACGAGTTGCCACATAGGCTCATTTTAATATCACTAAGGAGGAGAGGGCCTTGTTAGAGGCACTCAGGTTTGCATCAGTTAGACTTATGCAACCCGACAAGGGAGGGGGATTGGTGGCTATGTATATGAATGACTACAATGACATGATGTTGGCTATTTTATCTTCTGATACTTACCAGGAGGTTTCTAAGAATGAATTGAACCTTAGTTTGTGCCACATCCAGTTATATTTTGAGGAGATGTTCATCAATGGCGTCATGGATGTGGATGTATACAATTTCGTTTCTGTGGTATCACCTAAAATTCCAGTCTTGATTGGGAACCCCAAGATACACAAGAACATCTACGATCCACCTATTCGGCAACTGGTCAGTGCCAGGGGAAGCATCACGTATGCAGCGGCCAAGGTGGTGGATGAGATTCTCAAGAAGTATGTGGACAGAGTCCAATACATTTCAAGAGATTCTTGGGCATTTTTGGAAAAAGTGGGTTCTGTTCCATTTAACGCTGATTGTATTCTCTTGACCATTGACGTTGTTGACCTTTATTCATCTATCCCCCATTTGGAGGCGGTTGAGTGGATCCAATTGGAAATGGTTTTCCACCATGCTCCTGCAGAAGAAGTTACGATGGTCAGCGAACTATTGGAGGTTGTTCTTACCAGCAACTTTTTTACATTTAATCACCAGTGGTTCCACCAATTGATTGGGGTCTCTATGGGATCACCCTGCAGAGCCAGTGTGGCCAATTTATTCATGGCCCACTGGGAGAGGGTATTTGTTTTATCTAATTCTTTGGTCCAAGAGAAAGTAGCATTATACACTAGATTCTTGGATGACTTTTTTGTCATCTTCAATGGTTCTCTAGATGATGTTAACAACTTGGTGTCATTTTTTTAATGGCTCCACAGAATTTTTGAAATTCACATCTGAGTTTGCCATTGACAAGATTACCTACTTGGACGTGGAACTAGAGAAAGATAGGAGCCTTAATCACTTCTTGGCCAGCATACATTGGAAGCCGACCTTTTCGAATTCTTACTTACATTTTGACAGCGAACAACCATTACATCAAAAGAGGGCTATTGTGAAAGACCAATTTGTCTGAGCAGCCCGCATTACATCAGAAGGTAAGAAATGTCACGAGGAGTGCAAGTTCATCTTTGGCATGTTTGTCAGCAGAGGGTACCCCGCCAATTTTTTTACAGAATTGAATTTGGAAGTGCAGGGGAAGAAGGCCAACGGCCACTTCCGCCCCATTTTGGGGAATATGGAGAATGGGTCTTTAGGTTGACCTCACCTCATCAGTGAGTATGATACTTTCAATTGTACTTTTGTAATTTCATTCAACTTGGATGCGATAGACATTATGTCCATTATAAAGCGAAATTGGCGCTTATTAGCCACCTAGTCAATAGGAGCATTTGGACTATTATCACCCCCTAAGGTTTCTTTCAGGAGGGGCCTTAACATCAAAAACATCCTGGAGTCCAAAGCTGCTGGTGCCTCCCCCAGATCTGGGATGTCCAAATGTAACATGTGCAGGTACTGCAGATACATAAAAGCCAGTTCAGCTTTTTCCATCAGGGACAAGAAGTATCTCATACAAGGAAGATTCAATTGTGCCAGCAATCGGGTGGCATATTTAGCCCAGTGTTCGGTCTGTCCAGGTTTCTACATCGGCAAGACTGATAGGAAACTACAGGAAAGGGTATACGAGCACTTATATGCCATCAGGAAGGGGAAGGTCGACAATGCTCTGGCCAAACATATATTAGTTAACCCAGGCCATGAATTTTCATTTACAGTGATCGATCAGCTAAGCCAAGAGTTTATGGGGGGACCCGATTCTTTAAGACTAGAATGCAAGGAGTTGATGTGGCAACTTAAGTTGGAAGCTTACCATTTACCTGGACTTAACAGTATGCTCTCCATCAGTCGCATCCTCAAATTGAGAAGCCTAGTGAGGTGAAGCTCCCTGGAGTGACTTAATGCCATCTGGGAACATATTTTTGGGTTTCACCATTTTTCATTATATTTGCGTTCACCATTTATTGTTTATATCAATGTTTATATTACCACTTGTGGGAATTTTTTTCCACTTTTATACTTATTTTTAACATATATTATAATTTTTCTTGTGGTTATCGACATATTTTATCATTTGTATTTATATATAATTATGGTGGCTTTAACATTCAATATTTGGAGCATTATAGGTTTACCAGCATTGATGGCAGGTATGAGTAGTAGATACCAAATTGTTGAATATTTTGGCCGATTCTTAGTTAAAAATTTCAAAGTGTAATTATGTGCTTTTTAAAGGGGAACCACTAGGGGGCACATTTGAGCTGAGTAGTGATGTATTTATAGTGGGACAAATGTGTGGTGCAGTTTGTTTTCTGAGGAAGTTGGTGCAGAGCGCTGACGAAAAGCTTGTTTTTAAGCTTAATAAAATTTCAATTTGGGTTTTTTCGTTTATTGGCGTTCTTGTTTACAACATAACCTGTGGATTATAAAGAACTTTGTACACATCTATCTGAATCCAGGAGTTTAAAGGCGCTGGACCTGAAAGGGTGGTTTTTTCACCAGTTTGTTTTTTGAATTTTTAGAAGATGGTAAAGTTAGGTAGAGGCTGAATATTGCACAACAGAAACAAGACATAACACATTGTCTCAGGAAACAATATCTAACTGTTGTCCTTTTCATTGCCCTCTAGTTGCTGCAAATGATTTTTTATTACAGTGCTAATAACTGGTTAATTCCCAGTAATAGTAAATTACATTTACAAAATAAAGAGACATTATTACACTAATGCTGTGTACAATGTGCTATAATGCACTAAAATCTCACATGCAGTATGTTGACTGCCAGCATGAGCAAGGCATATACCAACCTGAAGTAAGACCTCTCTCACTGCTGTATAGTTAGGCTATCAGACAAGGCAAGCAGTATGGAAATCAGCAGAATAATACATGCACACTTACTTTGAAACAGAATTTTAAATTTACTTTTAAACAGACCACACTCGGGTATATCGTTTCATGGATCAACTCAATCAGTGATTGATTATTGCTGATACACTAATATGTACTTCTGCTAATGTAAAGGAATCAAAACATGTGAATCAGTTCTGCTAAGCTGCTTACTGTTCAGCTTTCATCAGTCAATCTCTGTCCGACTAACCTGAGTCTGCTTATTCTCTCACACTCAGTGGAATACAATAAGGCAAGGAAGCTCTGGGTACTGTCTGTGGGGCTGCAGCTCCTCCATTTTAAAATAGTGAAATGTAGTCAGTCACAATTAAGAAAGTCAACTTTTATTTTTAAACTAAAAATGAAAAGGTTGATTTTCTGATTTTTCTCTCTTCTTCCATGTTCATAACTCTCTTCATGTGTGGAATTCTGATGATCTTCGAGACAAATAATAAAATTAAATAGATCTAGATCACCTTATTTCATTGCCAGCATTACTTATCCCACCAATGACTTCAGTTGTTGAGAACATCATTCAGCAAGCATCTTCTCAGGCTGCTGCATGAAGCTGCAAGGAGACATTCCTATTGGTTCAGACTTTATCAGGTGACTAAGGAGGCAACCTAAGACTGAAAGTGATTACATGGTAATCAGTGAGGACATAAGCACAAACATAGAAGCAAATAAATATTTTTTTCTTTTCTTTTAGTTTAGTGTATTTTTTTAACTGCTTTCATCATACCCGTGCCATATTGTGAAATGGTAAACATTTTATTAAATGTGTGTGGGTGTACTCATGTAATTATGCATGTATGTATGTATGCATGGATGGATGGATGTGTGTTGGGAGGTTGTAGATGCACTCAGCTCTTCCTAATTTTGCAGATAATAGCCATTTGAGTTTTAAAGTAAGATTTTAAATACATGGTAATGCAAAGCCTGTTATTATAAAAAGTTTCTTTTATCTACCACTATTTTTTCATTTGTTTTATTTTTTTTAATTCTTGAGAAAAGAGGTGAATAGGTGTGGGCAGAAGGTTGCAGTGGGTTATATAAGATAATGTATGGCATTTATTTATGCATGTATTCTTTCATTTGGTGCAATCAAAATCTGATGTATACTATGACAGTCCTACAACTGGCTATAATTGATGGTCATGTTGGTGTATGTTAGCGTGTGTGTGTGTGTGTGTGTGTGTGTGTGTGTGTGTGTGTGTGTGTGTGTGTGTGTGTGTGTGTGTGTGTGTGTGTGTGTGTGTGAGTGTACCCACTCATATATGCATTTATGTGGAGGGCCATAGACGCTGTCAGCTGTCCCTGATTTTGTATAACGTTTCTGAGTTTTTGCCTCATATTTATCTTTGCTCCTCATAAAGTTTGCTTTTTTTATAGTGAATCAATGAGCATTGCATTTGCTAAATAATGATGACAGACATTTACATTTCAGACTTAGTAGCCATAAAACACGTTAATGCAAATTCTTTTATTACAACATATTTGTAATTGTATAACATCAATAGTTGGTCTCTGATTCTGGTCTGTGGGGAGGGTGTTGCACTGGATTTCAAACTATATTCTGACACACTGAGATTAAGTAATAAATTAGTCTGAGACAGTTATTTATGTATTAAATCATTCATTTGCTGAAATCAAAATCTGATGTGTACAGTCACAGTTTCACAGTTAATGAAGTTGATGTAATTGATGGTCACCTGTGTGTGTGTGTGTGTGTGTGTGTGTGTGTGTGTGTGTGTGTGTGTGTTTGTGTAGGAAGGGTTTCTATGTATCTTACAGTAAAGTTGGACATAATTTTTTCACTTTCCATCATAGCATAACATTAGCATTGTACCTGATAAATGGCTATCTGTGGCATTATGGGCAGAATGTATGTGATTGTAACCGACACTGGCAGAGTGTCACGTGGAAAAGTGTTGCCATCTCAGACTACTGGTTGAGTTTTGGCTGAGATCCCTTCTGTGCAGACTTTGCATGTACTCCCTGTCTCTGTCTGGGTTTTGTCTCCTCTTGCAGACCCTTAACTCTATTATGTATGTGTCTGACCATTCATGCTTTTACTCTCATCCCAGTCTAACACCAGAGAGTTGCACAGGAGGTGGTTGTTTTTTTTGGAGAAGGAAGGGATGCACAATTCCTAGATGGGCTGTATATATAGATATCCTTGCAATTATTCTCAGTTTAACTCACTTAACCAGACATTGTTCCCTGGTCGCTCCAGAAAAGGTACTGTATAAGCAGTGGGCCAACGTAGTTAACAAATGGGTATTTTATCATTATTATTATTATTTTCCTTAGGGCAGCCATGGTCGTGCAGTGCTTAGCATTGTTGCCTCACAGCAAGAGGTTCTCCGGTTCAATTCTCGGCTGGGGTGCCTTCTGTGTGGAGTCTGCATGTTCTCCCTGTGGTCACGTGGGTTTCCACCGGGTGTTCCGGTTTCCTCCCACATCCCAAAGACATGCTGTAGGTGGATTGGACACTCCAAAATTGGCCCTAGGTGTGAGTATGTGCATGTGTGTGCCTTCTGTGGAAGGTTGGGTGCTGGGCTGGTAACTCAACACTGTAAAATTCCACTGCCAATCATGAGCGAACAGGTGATCCGCTGTGGCGACCCCTAACCGGGAAAAGAAGAAGAAGAAGATTATTATTTTCCTTGAAAGAAAAAAGAAAACTGAATTTCTGTCCTTTGTCATGATATTTGTTTAAAAAATCTTTCGATCAAATAGGTACAAAATTGCTCTGAGATGTACCTCACTGTCACAGAACACTATGACATCTGGGAAGCCACCAGTACAATTCAGTTACTTCCTCCAAACATACTTCAGTGGTTTCTTGGATAATTGCAGTATGCTAAAAGCATGGGGAAGGGTGCTAAAAGTAGGATGAAGACTGAAAAAACAAGAAATAAGTACTCTGTCTTGATGTTGTGGGTCCAGGATGAGGTGAGACAGGGAAAAGACACTGGGCAGGTGCATGGTGGACTAGTTTATATCTGGGTGCTCATGGAGTTATTTTTGTTTAGTGCTCCATTTCACCTAGGACTGGCCTTGTTAACTGCAGTGAGACATCTGATGTATATATATATATATATATATATATATATATATATATATATATGGTCAGTAAAATTGAGTGAGTATATACATAGGCAACCTGTAGATGAAAGTAAATGACACTAAATGTTGTTAGATAACAGACAATAGTCACTGACCATGTGAATAGAAGCTCCACCCCACTTAGTTTCCCCAATCCATTAAGTTAACTCCTGCAGCCCCCTTGTCACTAGCTGCCATTGTAGTAAGGGCAGAGATGTAAACTATTCCTTCCAGCACCTCCTGTTAAACATTTTACATTTTCTATTGTAGTTTTAGCTCACACTTAAATAATTGGGAAAAGGATTAAAACAAGGCAACATGATGTTTTCTTGGCAAATTAAGAAATACGGAAGACAAGCTGTGCTCACTTATCCTAAAAACAATGTAGCCTTCAGCACCCAATGACATGAAAATAAGGAAAAATGATTGTGTTTCACATTATATTCATGTGGAACAGGTAAAAACAAGTTCCTGGTTTAGAGCAGTGTAAGCCTGACTTAAAGTAGCAAAAAGTGAATGAAGAAGCAGAGACATACAGCAGACCTGTTGTTTGATGACAAGTTAAAAATCCACAGATTCAAAGCAGTACAGAAAGGGCACTTTTACCTGGGGCGGATAAGCGAGACAGGATCTGTAGCATCATCAGTACCAACCGTAATCAGACAGACATTGAAATGTACTGGCAAACAACACATTCAGTAAGCAACAGAAACACCTTTCAGGTAAACTCTGCTAGAACATGAGAGCAGCAGAAGAATCTGAAGGAAAGATTAACAAACTGCACTGACACACACTTACAACAGTGATGTCAGACATCTGTCTAGCTTACTGTGTGTTCTCAGGAAAATATGTGCTGTGTAACAAGGAACAGCAGGGAAATGGAGTTATTTATAAAACATGTACTTATTCTGCTGGTTGTCTTGTGCTTGCCGTGGGCTCATTTATTATATTATTTATAAAACAACTGTAAACATAGTCATTGCAACTGGGAAACTGAGTTATTTGTAAAACAACTGTAAAACATATTCATTGCAGCTGGGAAACTGAGTTATTTGTAAAACAACTGTCAAACATATTTATTGCAACTATGAGAAAGAGACATCATCTGGTACACAGTTACAAACATTACATCCCTGGCTTAATAACAACAGTGAAATGACATGTCATGTGTGAGTTGTACAAAAGTAATAACACATGGAAATGACAGGGAACTAAAATATGGATATTTTCTTACTTTTTCTAAATGGTGCCAACAGCATTTAACTTTTGATTGTTGTACTTGCACAATTAAAGAACTTAATGATCCTGTTTGTGCATGTGTAGCAATCAAAATAGAGACTTCAGACATCATTAACTGTTAAGAGCATGCATATGGGCTGCAGACATGTAAAAGAGAAGTTTGCAATGCAGATAAGTTTGCAATGCATTTGCACTCTAGGCATGATTGCAGATGTTACAGATATAGAACTAAAGGTGCAAAGGAAAAAATCTGTAGTCATAATGCATATTTATACTTATCGCCAAAAAATCTAAAAGTGCAATAATTTTGTATTTTTTATTCTCCACTTCTCACCATTGAAAGAACTTGCATATTGGCTTCATTATTAAGATCCACTCAGCCTATTAGTTGTGCAGAGGCTGGAGCTGGGCATTCCTTGACTATGTGAGAGCCCTCTGACTGATTATTTCCTGCCCACGAAGCCTGTCAGCACATCCATTTAGGAGCATTAGGGAATGGGTCAGCTTGCTGTTTCCTTGAGGTTATCTATGCCAGGGTTCTCTGCAGGCTTTCTGAGGAGGAGTCATGCATACACCCACATATTTCCTATTACCCTGCTTGACAAGAAAGTCCCTAACTGAAGGAGCATGTGCCCTGTGGCCACTACATATGAGCATTACACCTGCCCACTGCTAGTTATTATTGCTATGGTCTTATCAGCCTCCCTCCTCCTCAGAAAGAGTGAGCTGTAGTCAGCAACACAAACTCATCAGATGTCTGTGCTGCTAATCAAACAATTTTGTACTGCATTTAGTACACTTTCAAGTGCAAATATTTTTATTCAAGATCATATGTACTTACAAGTACATATATTTTTAACCAAAATCATATTCAGTGCAGACAGTCTTAGCAAAATATTCTAAATCCTTGTGTGTGTGTGTGTGTGTGTGTGTGTGTGTGTGTGTGTGTGTGTGTGTGTGTGTGTGCGTGTGTGTGCTAATGTATATGTATAGTTAAGGTTATAGTTGCAATCATAAAAGTACAGCAAACAATCATATGTACAAATCTACAGAAACAAAAATAAAACCTACAAAGTAAATGTATGGGTTCCTAATAAAATCTATTCTCATATTTTTATTTATTTTTTTAATTTTATTTTACATTTGTTAACCTGAAAATTCTGACTGGACCAGGTCCATTTTCAGCAGAGGCCAGGGGAGAAAAACTCCAACATCAAGTTATACAAATACAGTACATCCAGCATAACACACAAAACAGGTTATATCATGTATGCTGAGCATAGTAATATAACAAGAAATTAATAAAAACACTCAAGGTAAAAGAAGATATATAACATGGGTAAAAAGACAGTGTCAGTTATACATTGGTAAGAAAAGAAAATATATCAAGTAAGATTCTACAGTTAAAAGTACCCTTTCAGATGACCAAGCCTACAGGGGATCAGAGCTCCAGCATGTGATCAGAGAGGAATTTGGGGAGTTAATAGTAGTATAAGTAGGGTTATGTGATACAAGGGCATAACCAGATACTAAGAAGGTGTGATTTGAGGGAGTTTTTGAATATGGATGTGGAGGGGGCATTGGACACAGATAGGAGAAGAGAGTTCCAATTTCTGGCAATGGTGTGGGAGTAGAGCGCTTTCCCTGCATTATTTTTAGCCTTGGTGATGGAGAGGAGAGATTTTTCACTGGATCTTAGGTACCGGTTTGCAGTATAGATAGTAAGTAGGTTGGATAATGAGGGAAGGGGGTTTTCAGGATATTTGAGAATATTGTAGGCTGTGCCCAGCTGGTGATAGTTAAGTAGCTGTGGTAGCTCAAGCCATTTTAGTTCTTTTAGTGCAGCACAGTGATGGGTTCTATATGTTGAGTTAGTAGCAAACTTGGCTATTTTATTGTAGCATGATTCTAGTTTGTCTAGATCACATTATCTGATTTGGGTAAAGATTGGTGTTGCTTATAATAGAGTTGAGAGGAGGTGGCTTTGTGCAAGAGTGACTCTTGCTTTTTGTGAGAGAAAGGACTTATGCCTGTATAGGAAGCCTAGTTTTTTGTGTACTAGTTTTATGGTATGTGAGATGTGAACATCAAAGTGGAGATTATTGTCTATTTCAATGCCCATAAGTTTGGTGTGGTTAGAAGGGGAGATGGTGGTGCCGTCCTTAGATGTTATGGTAAAGGAGAGGTTTTGTTTTGATCTATTAGGGGTAAATATTAGCAGTTTTGTCTTTTTGGGATTTAGAATTAGTTGGATACCCGATATCCATTTTTCTACTGAGATAAAGGTATCTTGACTGAGTGTATGTAGGGTGGTGGGAGATGAGGCAGAGCAGATCAGAGTTGAATCTTCCACATATTATATGAGTGTGGCATGTTGTGTAGAGCATTTGAGGTTATTTGTGAAAATATAGAACAATAGCGGGCCCAGTATAGAGCCCTGTGGGACTCCTGTGGTGGTTGGAAGTTGTGTAGACAGAGTTTCTTTCCACTGGACTGATTGTTGCCTGTCAGACAAGTAGCTTCTGAACCAGGCTATAGTAGAGGAGGTGAAGGATAACATATTTAAACTTTTTTTGCTTTCATGGAAGTAATTCTAATTCCTGCTAGAGTGTCATTTATATTAATTTTGAAGGAACCTTTGTTTCAGAGTATGGATACCAATTAACCCTTTTCACACAAGTATCAGCAGTAAGGAATCAGTGTGTCTGACTAATGGAGTTATTGTTGTTAGGTTTAGTGAAAATCCACTAAAACTGAGCACCACAAAAACAGAGGTTCTGGTACTTCATGCAACTCATAGAGCTTCTCCTGCCATTCCACTAGCTATTTAAATTTTGCTTTGTTAATAAGGTAATTAATCTTGGCAAAGTCCTTGAATCTTGGCTTACACTTTGGGATCAGGTGTTGGAAGTTGTGAAGTCATCCTGTTTCCATCTTAAAAATATATACTGGATTAAGCACCTCATCCCTCAAGCAGATCTCTCCATTGTTCACTCCTTGATCATATCCAGATTGGGACTACTGCAATGCCTTGTACCTCAGATGGCCTAATACTTAACTTGAGTAATTACAGATGGTGCTGAACTCATGAGCTAGGCTATGTACTAGTGCATCACATTACCAGCATATAATGACTATTCTGCATGGCCTTCACTGGCTTCTAATTCATTCTAGGCTAGTCTTCATTACTTCTAGTATTAGAGTTTCTATCCATTCATGATGCGGGTCCTTGCTACCTTAAAGAGCTCATTGTCCCATATTGTCCTAGGCAGGCATTATGATTGGCCTCTGATGGGCTTCTGGCAGTTCAATAGCTTAATCTTAAATCCTTGGAAGTTGAACATTTTATTTTAGTCCCCTTACCTGTGGAACTCACTACCTCAATGAATCCAAGAGTGTTCTACCCTGCTATTTTTAAACAGACCCTTAAGCCATATGTTTTAAATGGCATTTAATGGTGTAAATTGATAATTTGTCTTTACTTGATTGACACTGCTTTCTTATACCTGGTTTCTTTATAAGTTTATTGTTTTATTTTATTTATTTTTATTTATTTTTTTACTATGTATGGAAAAAAAAAACTAGTAGTGTTAAAACAATATTAATGAGCTCAATCACAATAATTTCCAAAAATCATGAAACCCAGGTAGTATTCCAAAGTAACAAGCCTTTATTAGTCACAAACAAGTGATCCTCAGTAACAAAAAAAAAATCAGAAAAAATCATTTTTCTGACTGTGACTGTGCTCATCAATGAAGTTTTAGCACTACTAGTTTTTTTTTTTTTTGCTTTTTTCTTTTTTCCTCAGCATTTGTGTTGGTGAGGTTGGAACTAGACAGATTCCTGTGCTTGTTCATTTTTTTGGTGTTTTGTAAAAAAGTATTTCTTAAATTTGAATTTGAAATTTGAACTTGTTGTGGGACATCTATACTTCTAAAATAATGTAAATATTCACAGCTGTAACTGTGTGGATAGAGGTACTACAAATAAATAATGTCACTCAATCATACAAGAAGAAATCCAGCTACTGAATATGGTAAGATTAATGAAAGCTGGCAAAGAAGAGTGGAAATAATTTCACATTAAAATCTTTAATATGTTTGAAATGTGGTGTTTGTTGTTGTAAGTAAAATAACAGTTCTAGTACAGTCATGTGCTGCTTTCAAATTCTTTTCCCATAAAGTTTGTAAAATAACATCCACAAGAAATGTATTATGCCCCTTTCCCTATTCTGCTCCAAGTATGTATTAAATAAAAGGTGTGATTCTTTAGCTTGTATAAATTGAATTTGCACAAAATGATTACAGTCAATATTCAGTAAGTGTTTATATATATTTGAAGTTCTTTGATTTAACTCCTGCTAAATAAAGTTCAGGAGAAAGATGTATATATGCACTGTACCACAAGTAACATAGTAGAAATGTAAAGTATGTGTGTGTGGGGGGGGGTAAATATAAAAGGTAAATATCCAAGTGTAAAAGCTGCATATGATCATGTCATAAAAGATAGAAAATTTAAAAGAGAGAATCACTGATGGTAGAACAGAAAAGAGAGAATCACAAAACCACTGAATAGCTCTTAAGAGTGAATCACAAAACATTGAATACTTCTCTCCCATTCGAAAAGCCCTCTATCAGTACACCTCAGCTTCAAAACTGAAATCAAATGTCATCTTGGTAGTGAAACTGTTAGGACAGAAGATTTTTAGTAGTGTAATATGTAGGGTTAGAGTTAGGTGCAGGGGCTGGGTTAAGCTTATGGTTAGGTTTAGGGTTAGCACATGTAAGTCAGATGAGCAGGGAGGCTTGGTCCCTGTACCATCTTACTCATGAGTGCTAACCCTAACCATAACTTTAAGCCTACCGCTTCCCTAATCAATCACATTACTAAAGATCCTTTCCCTAACAATACTACTACTACGCAAGACACGTACTACTACTATGCACGACATAATGACAAAGAACGCACACAACACAAAACATGCACAGCACTGAATCTACCCCCTTACCTAACCCCTACTCTAATTCCTACCTGCAAACACTGGCATATTCACAGCTGCTATAACACAATGTTGTACATCTTCAAATCCACCACTTTTTAATTCTAACATTAATTTTCCTGCACACTCCTGCTTTTCTGTACTATGTAAAATTAAATTCATTTGCATGTGAGTCACATAAATGAGCATTCATTCATTTGTGCATTCTCTCTTTCACACCTATAAAAAAAATTTCTACCAAATGTGTATTCTACCTTTTGAGTTACAACCTATCTGTCTATATACACATTCTGAAGCAGCTTAGAATCTGATTGTATAGTATTTCTTACAATATATCTGTCAATCTATCTATATATATATATATATATATATAGAGAGAGAGAGAGAGTTATGAAATTGACAAACAAGAAAATGGCTAATGTTTCATTTTTAGCATGTGCATAACATATCTGAGTAATTAAAACTTTTGTCACATAAGTTATCTAGCTACTTTCTTGCTACACCCGAGTACCTTCTCATGGCACCTCTGTGCTTAACACCGAGAGCGCCATGAGAAGATACTAATTGCAAGCTGTTATCCCCGAGTGCCTTCCACAAGTGTGAGAAACTTTATTGTACATTTGTAGATCAGCTTAATGTGAAACACACTGAAATCGTAACTGAACTTGTAATTTATCTTATGCAGCTATGATTCAGTGTGGTTTTACATTAGGCTTACATTTAACTTTCATTAGAAAATCTACTTACAAAGTAGTTGCTAAAGCAAGTAGTGGCAGCCAATCGGAATCTTGCATTCCAAGCCACCACTTGCATCACATCTCCACCCCCAACATGAATTTCTTTTGTTTTCCCCCAAATAAATAGAGGGTCCAGCAGCAGGTCTGTCCTTTTCTTCTGCAAATATTTGTCGATTTTACCTGCTACTGGATCCCTCAAAAGTTATTTTGTGGACTCACGGTTTGCACACATCGCTGGAGCTAGAAGAAGTTTGCCGGTTCAGCTTTCCTGGTTCAGATTTACCATTCAGCTTTGCCTACGGAGTTTATAAGGTAAAATTTGAGTATTTCAATATGCCAACCCCAAAAAAGTTTAATTTTGCTTCATTCTAAAGGGGGAGTCAGTGTATTATTATCGTTAAATTTCTGCAATTAGATATTGAGTAAAGCGGTGCAAGAAGGAAGGTTTAGAGTCATGCTACTACTAAAGGGAGCCACCAAAACTGTGTGTTGATATTTGGTCCTCTTCAAAATTTTTGCTAAAAATAATGTCGTGGAAGTATGTGGATGCTTCGTTAAAAGCGTTGTTAGCAGTGTTACTTAGATCTGTTGGAGATTCTTGGGACATGCCTGTGTTTTTAATAGCCTGTTTTAAAAAATTGCTGCAATTAGATACTGAGTAAAGCAGTGCAAGAAGGAAGGTTTAGAGTCATGCTACTTATAAATTGAGCCGCTGAAACTGTGTGTTGACATTTGGTCCCTTCAAAATGTTGCTAAAAATAATGTTGTGGTAGTTTGTGGACGCTTCGTTAAAAGCGTTGTTAACAGCGTTACTTAGATCTGTTGGAGATTCTTGGGACATGCCTGTGTTTTTAAGAGCCTGGTTTAAAGTTTGTTGTCAGAGTACACTTGGAAAGTTCTGCCCTTTAGGTGGTTTTGGCGAACAGTACAAAACATTACTCCCAAAGTTAAGCTTGGCTAGTTTTCTATGCAGGTGGGTGTAAACAACTGTTTTATCTGTAATATTATAGATTTGTAACCAAAGGCATTTTTAATCCATGCTGTTGATGACAGAGAAGTCCTATACTAATTATGTGTTTGAATACTTGTTTGCTTTGAGTGACGGGACATATGTTTGATATGGGGTCAGTATTATTTTAGGTCTGCACAGGGTGGGTATTTTGGTAGGGGAATGACTACAGAGCGATTATATAATGAGGGAATTAGCCCACTTGTATGACAGAGGATAAAGATATTGGGGAGTGGTTTTCACATTTTCTGAACTACTTGTTTTAAAACTGTAGGATGAAGTTTACTTAATTTTGAGTCTTTAGAGTTAACTTTAAAAAAAGAGTGTTTGTTTCACTGTCAGTAACTGCATAAAAGTGGAAGGAGATTGCAAAAAGGGCCAGGAGACATATCTGGGATTGTTTGTGGTTTCCTTGATGTGGCAACTGTCTATGGTTTTAAATAATTTGTGAGTAATTTTGTTTATTGGAAAAAACAAAATAATTTGCAGTTGTCTGGAAAGACTATAGCTGAATGTATTTGATCAACATAGGGTGCACCTTATACATCTGTACGCATACCTTTACCTGTGAATGTATGATGCTGCCATGCTTTTTTTGTAATCTATCCATGCCATATTCTTCACCTTTGTACAACTCTCCCCTACAGTTTTAAATAACAACAAATGATACTTTGTTCCACATGTTTCTTTTATTTTTTTTTGTTCTTTTGTCATAATTATTTTTTTAATAAAGGGAAGCTAGCATAGTACCTATGAACTACGAACCATGGAGTGGTTTTACTGAGGTGTTTATTATTAGTAGAGTTGGTATTATGCTATCTTGTAAGCTGTTTAATTTTTCTCTAGGATAATTTTGTTTTAGAGGCATATAGTTTTGTTTTTGCCTTAGGTATATTGCTTTAGCACTGGTAGTAGCCATTCTGATGGATTTCCTGGTGGATAGGAGTGACTGATGTAAGAGTGGATTTTCTGTGTCTTGATTTTACTTATCCAAGGCACCATCTATCAGTTTCATGAGCTTGTTTGTTAGTTGTTAACCACGGACATGATTTAGCCTTCAGCCTACATATTGTCAGGATGGAAACAGAATGTTGTATTCTTGCTAATATGTTAGTAAAGTGACGTGCTTGGATTGGTTTGGTTATCTAGGTTTAATCAATTGTGTCTAGATATGCATTGCTTTAGTTATTTATGTAGCAGAAAGGTCATAGCAATTCTAGTCTTAGCTATAGGACAGTTTAGATATTGGGCTTCTGTTTGATGTCAATCTGAAATCAGAAGAAGTGAGGTTATTATCCTTAGAGAAAAGCATTCTAATTATATGCTTAAAGCTATGGTATGATACGGTTAGTTGTTAAGGAAAGGTTAAATATGAATACAGGTACTGTGTTTAGATGTTTAGCTCAGTGTGTTTAGATGTTTAGCTCAGTGTGTTTAGATGTTTAGCTCAGTGTGCTTAGATGTTTAACTCAGCACTGGAGAAGTTTAGGATGAAGAAGGTAAAAACATTACTCTTTTGGCTGAGATGGCTTGAAGCAGAATGGAGCTTTAGTGATTATGCTATGAAACGGGGTATCAGACTGGGGAGGAGTAAACTCAGGAATGGATGGAAAGGTCTGAGGAGGGGGTGAGCTTAGATTATGCTGTAGTTCAGGAAGTCAAAATGTAGACAGGAGCTGGTATTTTTTAGTCTGGGGAATATTTTGAATGCATTGGCATTGCTATAAGAGAACAATAATGGACTAATTCCTCCCAATGTATGTATCACAGTGAGATTCTTATGACCTCTCCTACTCCCAAGGCCTGTTGTCACCAAAATAATGATATGGGTTAGTTACTGACTGGAGACTCCAAAAATTATCTTTCAACCAGGACTCTGTTGGTAGTGGTTGAGCTAAAGTTTGCAATTTGGCCATTTAGTCTTACTACTGGCAGTACTGAGGTGTGCTGGCAAATTGTGATCCGAGCGGTAAGAAGGAAATGAGAAATACATGTTCTACAATCAATGTAATAATGGAGGAAAAGGTGTATTATTTAGGAAAAGATATGTTTATGTAGAGTTAGAAGAAATGTGTGTGTGTGTGTGTGTGTGTGTGTGTGTGTGAGTGTGTGTGTGTGTGTGTGTATGTGTGTGTGTGTACATATATATATATATATATATATATATATATATATATGTGTGTGTGTGTGTATATGTATATACACACACACACAGTATACATACATACCTATATATATATATATATACTAGTAAGTAGAAGTGCAGAAAAAAATATTTGTGATAGCATTCTAGCATGGTTCCGTCTGATTGTTTTAGAGGAGAGCAGTATTGCTGGTTCCAACATGGTAAAATAATTGTGCCTGTATGTTTGACACATGTGCAGCAGATATCAAAGTTTGTTTGGTACTTATGGTTATGGAAATGATGATTTTTTTCATCTTTCGGTAAATAACTTTGCATGGGAGCATCTGAATGTGCCAAGTAATATCTCATTTTGAAGACAGTATTGCTGGTTCTAACATGGTAAAATAATTGTGCCTGTATGTTTGACACATGTGCAGATATCAGTTTGTTTCGGACTTAGGTTATGGAAATTATGATTTTTTTTCATATTTTGGTAAATAACTTTGCAAGGGAGTATCTGAATGTGTTAAGTAATACCTCAGTTTGAAGACAATACTGATAGTTATAACATAGTAAAAGAATGGTGCCTGTATGTTGTACTCACGTGCAGATATCAAACTTTGTTTTGGACTTAGGTTATGGAAATTATGATTTTTTTCATTTTTTGGTAAATAACTTTGCAAGGGAGCAAGTAATATCTCATTTTGAAAAGATTATTTACAGTTCTAACATGGTAAAATAATTGAGCCTGTATGTTGTACTCATGTGCTGATATCAAAGTTTGTTTCGGACTTAGGTTATAGAAATTATGATTTTTTTTTCATATTTTGGTAAATAACTTTGCAAGGGAGCATCTGAATGTGCTAAGTAATATCTCATTTTGAAAATATTATTTATAGTTCTAAGATGGTAAAAGAATGGTGCCTGTATGTTGTACTCATAGGCAGATATCAAAGTTTGTTTGGAATTAGGTTAGGGAAATTATGATTTTTTTCATATTTTGGTAAATAACTTTGCAAGGGTGCATGTCAGTGTACCAAGTAATACATTATTTTGAAGACAATGTTACTCCTTACAACATGGTAAAAGAACTATGTCTGTGCACTCTAGACATGTACAGATATCACAGTTTGTTTAGTCCTGTACGATTATGAAAATTGTACATTTACAATACTTTTCATTATTATGCCCATATCTTTGCAAGGGAGCATGGTGATCACGCAAATGATGCATCATTTTGAAGCTGACATTCAGATGCACAACTTCTACACTGATATGTAGGCTCTGTCTGTTACAGGTGATGAGATATTATGCTTTGTTTATTAATCAAATATGAAAAATAATATATTAATCATATTTATGTGAATATCTACAGAAAGGAATATCACACAGTAATGGTTAAGGTATAATTTTAAAGCTGACATTCATATTAGCAATTTACATTCAAATTGTATGGGTCTGCAAGGAACATTGACCAAGATATTGTGCTTTGTTTTTCCAAAAAGGTAAAAAAATATGCACAATATCAGCATTCCTTGCCAAGTATTTAATAATGACTTTGATATACACTGTCAACATTTACACTGTTGAAAAGGTCAGTGTCTGCTGAACAACTTTCGCATTTACATTTTTAGTCTAGCTCTTACAGTTAAAAAGTTATGGACATTTGTTTTCTTTATGGATTTACAAAGGGATTTTCTGAAAATGAGCTCAGGCTGAACTGTTATTCCTATGGTGGAATTAAGCAGGCATCCTTTCCTGAGCTGCTCCGGAGTGAATGAGTTAAGAGGCACAATGACCTCCACTGACGTAGATGTGATTACCTTCATGATTAGGTGGGCTATATGAAATGTTTCTCTGAACACTTTGGCCACATGGTTGTCGAATGTGAGATTGCTATCGACTTGGGTCCCCAGGTCCCTTATCACTTCTTCCATACTTAATGGGTTACCACATATGTAGTAATTTGTGGGCACTTAGTTTCTGACAAAGGGGAGGACTATACACTGTTTTGTGTTTAGCTTGAGGACATGGCTCTAGCACCAGTTGTCTGTTTCTATGAGGCCCTTTTGTAGGATGCTTGTGTCAGCTGGAGGGTCGATTATGGTGCCCAGTTTGCAGTCATCTACAAACCTGTTCACCAACAGTCCTTCTGTGTTGGCCTGTGCCTCTGAGAAATATATACCAAACAAGGGAGGTCCCAGGACTGAGCATTGTGGGATGCCACTTGTAGCTGGTTTGTGGTCTGACATGGCTCCAGCATTTCAGACCATGTGGGTTCTGTCCTTGAGCCAGTTTGCAACCCATCTAGTGACATAGGGGTTTCTATTGAAGCTGGTGATCTTATCTATGATGACCAAGTGGGGTACTGTATGGAAGGCTTTTGCAAGGTCCAGGTAGGCTGTGTGGACCACCATCCCCTCGTCAATGGCCTTGGTGACTGTTTCAAATGACTCAACCAGGTTTAAGAGGCAGGATCTGCCCTTAACAAAGCCAAAATGGGTAGGATCCAGTGTCTGTGTGTCCCCAATATGTTTATTTCTGAGGTCCATGATGATCCTTTCCATAGCTTTGCAGACCAACATAGTCAGGCTTCTGGGGCGATTGTTTGCAGTATCCGTTGAGGCACCACCTTTGTGGAGAGGGTCCACTGTCGCTGTACACTGCTCTTTGGGTACATATCATGTGTTAAGGCTGACATTGAACAGTGGTTTTATGTGTGTGTTCAGTTTTTCTTGGGGTTCATGTTGGACACAGCCCAGGACACCGTCTGGTCCCATTGATGCTGTGCGTTTTGCTTTGGAGAGGCTGGCTGTTACCTGAGCATCTGCGATGTCAGGGGGCCAGCACTCTGCTGGGATAGATATTTGCCCTTTTGGTGGGGGGGGGGGGTTGCACTGAACCTGTCAGCTTGGATATTGGCAATGTCGGTGGGTTTGTTGTATTGTTTATCATTTTGGACTAATTCTGAACATATCTGGGGATTCCCACACAGGTTCCTACAATAAGTAAAGAATGCCTTGTGATTATCCTTGGTGTCCTGTACGATTTTTATCTCACAGATGGCCTTAGACAATTTTATGTGTGGACGTTGTTTTTCAATAATACTGGTCAGAGGTGGCTTCCCTTTTTGTAATTTGGATCTATCATATAGTAGCTTCTTCCTTGTATTGTATGGTTTGTTTATGGCTGGGGTCCACCAAACAGGATGCCTACCTTTGGAGGACTGGGTCTTGGTTTTATTTGGGATTGCATGATCCATGCATTCCTGACAGTGTTCATAGAATGCGTTTATAAAGGGTTATGAGGTCTGGGCCATATTTTTCACAGACACAGGGGCTGTGAGGGATTCCACCTCAGTTTTGAGGTGTGTGACATATGCTTTAGTGAACATTTTTCACTGTGGTTTTCTGGCCATGGGCTGGGGTGGGGATGTGAATATCCAGTGAGATTACTATCTGGTGTGATCGTTCCAGTGAGGGATACACTTCTGGTCTTTTGCATAGAGTCCCCATGTTGGTTATGATCAGGTTCAGTATGTTTTCTCCTCTTGTGGGAGTGGTAGCAAGTTGTTCCATAGCATTTTGGTTTATAAATTCTGGGAACCTTTGACCTAGGGTGTTGCAGCTAGGGTAATGCTCCCAGTGTATGTTTGGGTAGTTGAAGCCGCCCAATATAATGGTGTTTGGGGAGATCTTCATATTTTCATGTGTTCTCCAGTCGGCCAAGTGTGGTTCCTGGGTTTAGGAGGGTGGTCTGTAGCAGGCTATGAACTGGAAGGCGGTTTTACCCACTGTTGGTTACACATGGGTAGTCTCTGATGCTTCATGCTGTGCCACCAACCTGGGGGTGTGGGTATATTTGACAAATATTGATACTCACCCTCCTTTTGTAGTTTGTTCCATGTTTTGCAGCTGTAAAGCATGGTATGAGGTGTACCTCTGAATGCTAGGGTGCTCTTGGGAGCTTTGAACCAGGTTTCTGTTACTGCACAGATATCAACATTCTCCATGCTGAGGAGTGTTTGGACTGCATGCATCTTGCAGTTTAGACTTCTGGCATTGAGTAGCATTACTTATACTTTCTTATCCCTTGTGATACCTATGGAGGTGAGTTTGTCTTCTGAGCCTTACCTAGAAAAGGCACTATGGGGGTGACAAGAGCCTTTGGCAATAGCCAATAGGCCACAGGTGATAGGTGAAACCCATCCCTAGCAAAGTATCATGTCTTGCTGAGCATCTCATCCCAGGCTGACAGGCATTGAATCCCCTTTCACTGACACCAATACTTAAGCCAATTGTTGTAATTGATCATCTTGTCTTTATATTGTGGCCTCATGTTTGGTGAGGGTAGGATGCTACTGAAGGTCATCAAGTTTGCATATACAACATGGTGGTAAATGCTGTTTAGCACTACCTTACATTGCTTAACCCATGGCAATCATGCCTCAGGTGGTGCTGCAGGGCTGCCTATGTCGGATGCACATACTGCACTCCCTATACATGTTTGGAAACAGGTAGTGTCAAGTTAGGCATCCCTTTTACTATATGTGTGAGTCAGAGAGAGGTTTAATCTCCAGGGTTCCTACTGAGCCAGTGTATGTGCTATGCGTTGCCTCTTTGCCAAGGCCAAGGCATACTGGGCACGCCTCCTTCTGCCTACTGGGGCAGGGTCAGGTTGTTCCTCCTCCGAGTCATGCTCTGCCTGTGATGGCATTGGCACTGGTGGGGGGCTGTTTGGCCCAGGCCTATGCTGGTCCTGTTGCAGCTGTTTTTGCAGGATCATATTATGTAGCATAGCACATACCATGACGATTTGTGTACATGTAGTTGGTGAGTATTACAAGGCTCCACCAGATGTGTCCAGGCACTGGAACCATGACTTGAGCAACCCAAACACACGCTCGATTACATTTCATGTTTGTGTGTGTGCCTCATTATGGTGTTCTTGTTCAGGTGTGTGTGCATTTCTGATGGGTGTCATCAGCCACGGCTCCAGTGCATAGCCAGCATCCCCCACTAAGTGACCATGTGGGATGTCCCCATTAGCAAATATCTGGTACAGCTGCGTCAGATGCCAGATATGGGAATCATGGTAGCTTCCATGGCAGCCAGCACACACATTCATTATTATGCCCTGGGCATCACACATGACCTGGCAGTTGATGGAGGGGAAGCCCTTATGGTTAATGTAGGCCCTACCCCGCTCACTGGCTGGTGCTTTGATGCATATATGCGTGCAGTATATTGCACCCACTACCTCAGGGTATTCTGCTATTTGCTGGAAGAGATGCATATTGTTGGCCAATACCTCACGAGAATTGGGGAAATATACATGATCACCGACATGTGCTGACATGGCATCCAGGAACTGGTGCAGTACCCTGGATGCTGATGCCTGTGATATCCTCATCATATCACCAGTTGGTCTCTGAAAGGTACCTGTTGCTAGTATTCTTAGGCCAACACATACCTTGGTTTCCACTGGGATGGGTTCCCCTCTGTTGATTCTGTGTGTGAGGTGTGGCCTGCACAGCTCAACAATTTGCTGCAGGAGGTCTCTGTCTACTCTATAGCTCTCCACTATCTCCAGCTCATGTAACCCCTGGTAGGTGACCCTGGGCCTGTACACTCTTCTCTGTCTCCTCACTGTGGGTTGTCCAGCAGCATTTGCATTGTCATCACCCTCAGCATGTTGCATATGTCGTCTTATAACAGCAATGGCAGCCCCTAGCATTTTTTGTTTGAGTGAAGCTTTTTCACTTTTCACTTCTAGTAGCCTACTCCAGTGTTTCAGTGTCTCTTGTGAGAAACAAACTGCACTGTTGTTTGCAGAGTTTTAAGTGCTGGGCTGGGCTAGGCCAGTGTTCTGCCTGTGTTATTGCCTGATTTGGATTGTTTTCACCTGCTAGTTCTACTAGTATCACCTGGTAGCTTCCTGCTATTTGTTGTGCTTCCTTTTTCCTTTCTGTTTCCTCAGGGGGAGCAACGCGCATACAAGCTCAAACACGCTCACAGCAGCTCACACACGCGCATACATGCTTAGATGGACTAAAACTTGCTTATTCAGGCTAAAACGCCACACACCAGCACAAACAAGTTTAGAGGTCTTCCAACAGCCTTATACATGCTTACTCCGGCTTAAACGCACGCAATCATGCTTCCACATGCGTACTCTGTCTTACTGAAGTTTACAGGCGCTCACACGCGCGCATACCCACTCAGCAAGAAACTTTGGTGTTATCCACAGTATACACCTTCCATTTCTTGGCTTTCCCTGGCTTACCTGTTGACACACCTCTTTCCATGATGTCTGACTGACACCTAACAGATGCCACTGTCCTCCAATGAGCTGCACTACTTTCATACATACCCCCTTGTGATGTCACCTATCTCCTACTCTGTTCCTCCCCATATCCTACTCCTACACTCCACTGACTGTGCTCATTTGCTATGTAAAAGTGCGATTCACTATCCTAACACTCATTTTCATAGGATTGCCTACTAATGCTTGGTTACATGTCTTAGGCTGGGCTTCTCCCCTTAGCAACCCCTACTCGGTGGCCATGTTGTCTTCAGCTTGCTATTCCCTTACATTGAAATTTGACAATTTTCATAAATTCCATGTTTGTGGCTTTTATTGACTTATTTTATGATTTTTATAGCGCACCCCATTTGCACGGCACTGCACTACGCTTAAACATCGGAAATCGGCGAAAAAAAAAATATTTTTATTTTAATTTTGCATCAGAGAAACTTTCCAATGGCTGTATATTTGGCCATTGGCATGCTTCCTCAACCATATGCAACCTTTATTTGGAGCTGACAAGGCTCCACTGTGCTATTTACAGAACAGTACTCAGTTGTCAACTGAGTACATTTCTGCAGCTAACACGTCTCCTACTCGGACAGGTTTCTGCTTCCTGGATCGCAAATTTACCTCATTCGCATGCCTTTCGGCGGCAAGTGAGGTCATTTGCACTCCCCTACAGGCTTTTCATGGATCGCTCGTCGGACATGATGGCTGCATGGGGTCTTACTCTACTCGTAGACTCCGTGCAAGCCATCGTGAATCTGGCCCATGGTCTCGACCATATGAAATTCGGCATTTTAAAGTGTCGAACATAAGAAGTAGATCTATATATATATATATATATATATATATATATATATATATATATATATATATATATATATATATATATATATATATATATATATATATATATATATATATATATATATATATATATATATATATATACACACACACACACATATATATATACATATACATACATAGAGAGACACACACAAATATATATATATATATATATATATATATATATATATATATATATATATATATATATATATATATGTATATATATATATATATATATATATATATATATATATATATATATATATATATATATATATATATATATATATAAAATATATATATATATATATATATATATATATATATATATATATACACACACATACAGTAAATATATAAATATATATATATATATATATATATATATATATATATATATATTTGTGTGTGCGTGTGTGTGTCTCTCTCTTTCTCTATGTATATAGATCTACTTCATATGTTTGACACTTCAAAATGTCGAATTTCATATGGCTTGAAATGTCAAACATATGAAATGGAAAATTAAAAACAATAAACACTTACGTCATATATATATATATATATATATATATCTATATATATATATATATATATATATATATATATATCTATATATATATATATATATATATATATATATATATATATATATATATATATATATATATATATATAT